>NW_027269261.1:14870182-15145182 GCF_023055355.1 Agelaius tricolor | reverse complement strand
GAACATTTCTCCTGGGACCCAAGTTTTAATGCCCTGACATTGCCAAAAGCCAAAGAACAGTACAAAATATTACAACAAAAAGACTGAATACAAATTCATCCCAGGATGAGATTTAATACAAGAAGTGAAAATTTCATTCTGTTACAAGAGACTAAATCAACTATTTTAACTCTCTTTTTGTGCCTGTACTTTTTCAGCTCAACATTTTTCCTTTTCTATGAAATTGAAATGTTTTCCTCTTACAAACCTCAGTCCTTTATATCTTCAAAGCTGTGTAAAATGCTAACTAATTAATACATGTGACTTTCCTTTCACATGTGACAACAAAGCTTATGCTGCTTTTTTGATTGGTAAGAGTTAATTTGCAGTGACACAACATATGTGTTTACAGGTTTTCTAATGTTTGTTGTTTGGTTCACTGTGTAATTAGTCCTACTGACAAGGAAGCTTATGCACTGAAAAAGGAGGGGTGAAATAGTGGCTGGGAGATGGTAATCCTGCCCCATTTTGAGTACATGCAGTGTTGAAATTGGGTGCACGTTGAAGAAAAATAAACAACACCCCTAATTCAGAAGATAAACATGTAAAAGACTCTCAAGCCACAATAAATGCCATGAAAAAGGCAGAACTTGTCAAGATGCACCCTTAAGGACTATCTACACTAAGAGGAACCACCAATACACCAAGGTGTATTATACCACAGCAATGGTGAGTCTCAGCAGATGTTAACTCTCATTTTTCAGATCTCATTAAGAAGACCATATGCTTCTGGGCAGGGTCAGCACAGATAGACTGCAAGATCCCAGTGGCTGGATTGTCATCATAGAGCAATAGCACAGACCCAAAATAACTTCAGTTCTGGCCTTAGAGTTGCAATAGGTACAGCAGCAGCATGGAAATAGCAATCAAGGTGAATCATGGGCCAGTGGAGAATGCAAATGATTACGAGAAAACCCCTTTACTGTTTAAGATTCACCCTGAGAGCAGTAACTATGAGATACCTGTCAATATATAGAGCTTATCTGTCTGTGCAAGATTTCCCGATACCGCGTTAAGGTAACGTGGCTAATGAACGAAAACAAACTTGACAAAAATAAACCCACGAGGACAGTTTAGAACAATAGATTAAACCACCTGCATTATTTCCTGTGCAATTAAACTCCAGAATTAGTGTAAAGTAGGAAAAATACCAAAATGGTGATAGCATCGCTTATCTGGTTCTCTAGTGAATCACATTTGCAGCCACCCCCACCGCATGCCGCGCATTAACTCTTCGCACCGTGGGTATGTACAACTCTGAAATATAAAATTAGTTGCTTTTGAAGGACACTGAGCTCCCTCTGGTGAAGGCATAACAAGTTTATTAAGTAAGCACCACCTCTGGAAGTATAATCCCCTCTGGCTTCTTCCATGGAGTTTATTGGTTCAGTTTTCCTAACCATGAGCATCATTAGGGCAATGCAGTAATTAAGAGTTGTTAGAAAGTGAATTCTCAAACTGCAGATTAGAAAATTAAACTATTTCCTGATTACATATTAATGGAGCACAACAATAGCAGTTGCCATAAGCTTGGAAGGCAACCAAGGGATAAATCTGTGTACTTAATTACCATAAACAATGGCTGCATAGAAATGAAGTTTTATGCACATTCCCTTCTGTAATATGTCTGATATCAGTACACACTTGACAATTCTTGTTCAATTATCTCTATTATTTAATGCGCTGTGAACGGCTCTGTGTAAATAAAATTAACCACCCCAATTACTTTGAATTCATCTAGGGACAACGTAATAAAAAATGTGAAGAATTCTGTATGCCTATTAATCTAAAACATTACAGAAGCTTTCACCAGATTTTCTTGTCTATATTTATTTTGTCTACATTTATTTTAGTGCACTGCTAATTCAATTACATTCACCATCAGTGGTCAATCAGCAGCAGCAGAGGGTTTTTTTAAAATTTCATTAATCCTTGTACAGTACCACAAACACACTCATCCATTAGTAAGGTACAGGATCTCACATTGAAAACACAAATATGCTTCTACTTGAATTTGGGAGCCTGAAGTTAATCAGAAAAACAATTAAAAACACTTCATACCCCGTGGCCAGATAACAAAATATCTGATAGCTACAATTTTTTTTCAAATACTTGTTTATGCAATTAGTGAAGAAACAGTGACTGAAAAAGAGATAAATTTCAGATTAGAGATTTGTAAACCAGGATGCTTTGACTTTTATTTTAACTGTGCTATGTGATAATTCTGCATTTTAATTGGCATTTGGATATCAAGATGATGGACACCTTAAAATGCAATGATGGAAGAACTTGCAGTGGAGGAAGACCCTGCCAGAAGCTGAGACAAAACTATTTTACCCATAGCAGGTTAGGCACAACATGGATAAATACAATCCCAAGGAAAGCAAGATAATCCTACCTCTGTCATCATTTAGTTTCAAGCCATTATAACAGAGGAAGAAGAAAAATCAATGATATTAGATCATGATATTTATACTCAATCATTCAACTTATTCCTCTTGAATGTCTAGGCTGCCTTCTCTCAAAAGACTTGCACCCAGCAAGTTTTTTGTGGTGGTGTCCTTCATAGGGCGGATGTTGCAAAATCCTTCCGATAAACTCTTACCTATAACCTGACAGCAACAGCAAAGGTGCTATGAAGTTATTCCAGGGAGCTCAGGGCACTGAAGCACTGATTCCCCTCACAGCTTTGCAATGGAGCAGCAACCACACTGCACTGAACAAGGTGAGGTTACATTTTCATTATAAGTGCAAAGACTGAGGACTGAGCTTATGCCACCACTGACATAAATTACTGCATATTAATAGAAGCGTGACTACTCAGATTCAAATGGAAATCAGCAACCCAAGAATTTTAATAACTTTTATGTTTTCACACATCTTAGGAAAGTGTTTCTAGTCAAATCATGAGCAGCTGGCACCGGAAATGCAAAGCTTCAGCCAGTTCCAAACTCTGTGCCTAGCTGACGAACTTTGAAAGTATCAGCTCCCCTCTGGCCAAGGGCCAGAAACTTGTCTTCCCCAGCCAAAAAAGCTCCCTAGCAGAGCAGGAAAATGGCAATCCATGTGCAGACAAGGACCTGGGCTGTCTTCCTACAGCCCCACTTCCATTAGATGCCCTTCCCTTATGGAGGGCAGCAGCTCCAAAGGCAGAGGTGGAATGGATACTCTGCAATCCAGGCTGCATCCTAGGGAATGGACTGGAGAGCAGTTGTGTCAAGGACTCCTCTCTCCTTGTTCATGCCAGAACCTCCAGGTTCCCAGTAACTTCTCCCAGCTACCCACAGTCACTGTGTCCCTATCAAAGCCAGGGTGGCATTTTCAACCTTTTATTTGCAATCTTAAGTGCTAGAAACTTTCTCTAAAATGTGAAATATCTAACAAAGTCAAACAATGCCACGAGCTGGGATCTAACCAAGAACATATATTATTTATACTTAGAGTTGCTTCTCTTTTGGTGAAACCATAGGACTTCCACATTTACCGAAGCCTGCAGTGTCCAAGGGTTAGTCACTATACCTTTCTGGTCTTATCACTAGCCCATAGTAAGGAAATTCCCACCAAGACAGGTGGAACAGTAAAACAAATGTTTTGACAGGAAGAGGATACAATAATTGTTTTCTGTGAAATGAATGATACACAATAATGTTCAAGCTGCTGCCTGAAAAAATCTCTCCTGGCTAAGCAACAAAAAGGACTCTCGAAGTCCTAAGGATGAAGAGCTGCCAAGTGGCAAAGAGTCTCCCCACTGGAAAAAACACCCCCAGTTCTGTGCTGGAGAAGGATGAGAAGCAAGTGACAGTGCTTTCTTCCTAGTAGTCTTACTAAAGAACTAGGCCAAGCACAGTGAAGAAGGAAAAGATGGTCCAGTCCCCAGCAGACACAGCAGACACATACCATGCTCCACCTTCTTGAATTTAATTTCAAGGCAAATGACTTAGTCATGATGGCAGTCTCTCAGTTGTTAAATTTATCTTGCATGGTCTTGGCATACATAGAAACAACGCTGAAAATCCCAGTACCAAATGTTCTCCCACACTGATGGGGATTATGACCCTGCAAACAGTTTATAGGATCATTCAGTGTAAGCCCTTCCTGACACAAATGTACAAACATGATACCCTGTTTCAACTGCTGAGAAATAAGGTCAGCAGAAACCTTTACTTGCCTGAGCTTTTCCAGTATTACAACCCCAAACACTACAAAATTAAGAAAGAGATGTGATTTAAAAAGAGTGTTAATTATTAAACCAATTCATTTGTGGTTCTTGTCCTTCATGGTGAGTTTTCAGGATCTTTTTGCTACACATGCCCAAGTGTCTTCCTTGTTCCTAAAGCCTGCATTTTCAGAAAACCCAAACATCAAAAGAATTTTCAGAACAACTCTGAGAGCGGGCAGCATTTCATATTTCTCATCTTTCTGGTGTGTACTAACACCTAAGGAAGTATTTGCAAAACCCTGAGACCATCATCAACAGCCCTTCCTGGCTTTTCTAGCTCCCATGCTGTGGTTACTTTCTTCCTTCAGACTTGGCTTTACAGACCATTTGGTGGCCCGTGCAGGCAGGCAGGTCATATGGTGTTGACTCATCATTTTTGTTTCCAGATCCCTCCCTCAGTCAGACACTGAGGCAAAGATGCCCAGACTGACAGAAGAAGCTGGGATGAAGACATGGGCACGAGCTCCTGATTTGTCTGCTTGAGGAATTACTTCCCATTGAGAGGAATGGAAGACAACCAAGTGCCATCCTGACAAAGAGTGCCACTAATGAGATGAGATACAGCAGAACCTCTGAAGGCTCTCTGGTAAGATGGGAATCACAGTTAAAGAAGTTTAAGAATCCCTGCTTTCAAGGCTATAAAGTTAACTATAGGTTAAAAACTCCAGTTTTCACATATTTTCTCCTAAATTGCATTTTTTTTTTAGCTGAGAACACAGGATGATTATAATTGACTTGTCAAATAAATTGCTTTAACTTAAATCCTGAAAATGTTAAAAGTAAAAATTTTATTATGGCTGCACCACTTATCCCCTTCTCCCCAGTCCAAGAAGTGATGGATAGTATCAGTATTCTAGTTACAAACCTCTAAACTACACTCTTACTCTCCAGCTGTGTGCTGGACTCCTATTTTATGCAGGACACTTAGGAAAAAAATTAACCTCACCATGGGTCTGATAGGAAGAATAAAGCAACTTCTGTCATACTTCAAAATACAAGAAATTAAAATCAGTAAGAAATCTCTTTTAAAATGGATGAAATGATATAAATAAAATAATAACATGCTTATTAGAGTTTTTAAAATCCCCAAGTGCTATGCTGATGACTCCATATGTATCTATAGGCAGTATCTGGAGTACATGTAAGACTTGCAAAATATTGTACTGGCTCTTTTGTGCAGAACATACATTTCATGAATACAAAAAAGTACACAAGAAAGTGCAGGAAAATACACAGACATTTTTTTTAGCTACATAACTAAAGATCAAGATGTAACGCATTTGAAAAAGTGCTTCAAAAGACCATAATAGGTAAAAGTCCTAATTAACAAGCATCCACTCAGCATGGAAATAGTTTCTGATTTACATGTTTTTGTAAAATTAGTTTAAAAAATTAAAAAACTTCAGCACATGAGAAAGTAAATATGTTGAAAAAACCACCCTAATATTTGGAAACAAGTGGCAGGGTCATTTCAAAGTATTGAACTTTAATTGAAGTCAATTCATCTGTTTTACAAAATGCAACACTGGATTCAAATTTACTTTAAACCTATTATTTCAGTTAAAGAGGGGCTTCAAGCTTATGACATCAAATACCCATATAACTCACAAAGACAATTTACCCACAAAGTAATCTGGATCAACTAACTTTTTTTCCCCTGGACAGGAAGAACATTTTTTGGATCTACAACACTATTTATTTTTGAAACACCAATGCACCTTTTGTTTCCAATTGATATGGTTTAACCTCTCCATCTCTGATGACCACCAGCACTTGATACCCATCTAAAGTTCATCATTGAAGTCACAACCATTATGCTTTTAACAAAAAATTGTCCATATATTTTAATCCTTTCAATGGCACCTTCAACACCAAGTATTACAGACTTTTAAAACCTATCCTCCTGAAAATAAACAAATAAAATAATTGTGGAGCATCAGTAACCAGATAGTATTCTTAAATTTCAGTGATCTAGTCAATGGAGCCTTCTTCTATGTACTGTGCTGTTTCATGCAGTACATGGCTTTAGCTGGCCAAATTTTTTTTTCCCACTGAATCAGTAGAACAGTGAAGATCTTACTTTTTTTCTTTTTTTTTTTTCTTTTTTTTTTTTTAAGCAGTGGCATATCAATGAGGCACAGATGTGTATTCCAACTCTGCATGGATGAGCACACTGTTCAATAGTGCTGGCTCACACGGTATCAGGGCAAGTTATCACTTCCCATGAAGGCACTCTTATCACCAGGGCCCAGAGAGGTGGCTGCAAATCGCAGCCTTTTTATTTTCAAGGCAGTTTTGCTGAACATTCAGGCTTCAAAGATTCACACTTCCAAAACTCTATAAGAGTTTGTGAACGCTCAATTTGCCAAAACTGTTTACAGTGTAATTGGGCACCGTACCTGTGTCCATGAGATAGCGAAGGCGCTTCTCCACCAGCGCGGCACGGGTGTCAATTTGCTTTTGCTCATTCTCTAGTGCTGCCAATTCTCCTACAACATACTGACTGGTGTCTTTGAACCCTTTCTGTTAAAGAGAACAAACAAGAAGAAAAAACATCACTTGTAAGTTGCATTTTTCCTTTCCACAAACACTTAGTAAGGCACTTACCTAAACAACCAAATATCATGCTCACTACCAAAAAGCTAACACATTTCATAAACTTTACAATTTTGCCAAATGTCCTCATTTGTTTATTAAAGTATCCTGGTTTTTTCCTTAGGGAACATTTGATTTTCCAGTTTTTTACTAGCTGGCAGTTATTTTGAAATTCCTTTAATTTATTTCTAAGTGCTTAAAAGCTGCTGTAACAAAGTGCCATGAAAAGAAAGGTAATACAAATAAAGCACTATTTAATGCGCCATTTCTACTCCATTCAGGTCTGATTCAGTTTTAAAACATTAACTTTCAGGGCTAGAAAAACCAGCACAAGAGTGTCCAATGACAATTAAAAAGTGGCCTTTTAAGATTAAAACCAAACCCTGAACAAGATCCCTGGCTTGTTTAGCTCCTCTGAGCCAACTGTAGCACTGAGGGCCCCCAGCCTGGGCCATCCTGCCCCTCTGGGTTTCCCTGACTGAAGCAACTGGCCTGCCCACAGGGTGATCTGCAAAACACCACTAATTAACTCCAACTCTTATCCTGGAAAGTGGTGACAAGGCCCTGGGCAGGCATTCAGGCGCACAGGGACCAACAGAGCTGTCCTGCCTCTGCACCAATCACACCTGGCCAGGAGGCAGCCAAGGGATGCCACGTTGATAAATCCTACCGAACCCTACCAAGAAAGCTGTGAGAACACTCTAACAAGCCAAGTCTGCCTCTTGTACCCTGTAACTCCTCAGCAATTCCCTGCACATGACCACACAGATCTCCAAGTGTTTCCAAAGCCATTTGCCTGTCTCATAGGAGCCCAAGCAAAGGCATTCAGTACCTCCAAGTTATTCTCATGTGGCTCAACAACTTTCACACAGTGTTGTGGCTGTACACAATGCTAAAATGTAATTCCTGAGGCATGTTTTTGCATAAGTTAAGAAAAATATGTTACTCTTTCCAAGTAACCTTCCCTGAACTTTTTTCCTCCTATACCTGACCCAGAGCCTGGGTGAATGTTTTAAATAGGTAAAAAAAATCCTGACAAAATTATTTCATGTTTCATCTACACCCTGTAAAGGAAGAAACAAAAATCACTGTCCTTTGTGAACAGAAAAATACATAGGCTTTTTTCATTTTGAGACTTATTTCCCTACTAGAGGCTAACTTGTTGCTGCATAAGGGTCTCAGATACTTTCACTGAACGCTTTCAGTTGTTTTTCTGTAAATGTGCCTGAAATAATCAATTCAGCTTCGTATTCAGGCAGCAGGCATAATAAACACATCAGCATATTATTTCAAATAAAGACATGTTCAAAGTGAAAGTTAACAGCATGGATGAGCTCCCAGGACAGCAACGAGCACAGAACTTTGAAATTTGGGATATCCAAATTTAAGGACATTAATCTGGTCCCTCTCTTCCTACACAATAGCCAACAGTAGCATCTCTAATGGAAAACCTTTTTCTACCTGTTGTATAGCCAGAAAAACAGCAACAACAAAAACAAAACTCCCTCAGAGCAGACCCTGAAGAAAGAAAAAAATTCAGTCCGGGGAGTTGAAGTGATGTGCAATATATTGCCTTTCATCAACCATAATTAATTGAAAATAGTATGAAAACTTCCCTAATGTCAGCATGTATAATTGTTAACAATTACTATTAGAAGATGAAAAGAAATGCTGTGTCAGGCTGTAATATCCCAAGAGTTCATGTGTATCATCTGCATATATAATGTGAACTCACTGTGCCAGACCTTTTCAGCTCTGCAAAAGTACTACTGGGCTAAAAATAACTCTGGCTCATAAAAAGTTCGATGTTTGGATGTAGATATGACAGCAGTACAAAATTGCTACTCAGCTCCAGATTGCCTCAGCAAAAATGACAAATGTGTTCAGATAAACTGTGGAGACCAACAAACAACCACCCTCAAAGGCTGTGTTGCGCTTTCAGACAAAAAAAATTCAGGTTAAAACTTGGTCCTTCCTGCTTCTGTCCCGCAGCTGTCCATCAAAACCTGCTTTCTCCCTGCGGTCTATCAAATATTTCCCTCACAAATCAATTTTACACATGATCAGCCCATACCCCTACTGAGCTGAACCTCCCCGTTAATTAAGTGAAGAAATTACCATATATATTATATTAATGCAAACATCATTCAGCTAGTAATTCACGGCTGATCTGGATAATGGAAAGGTTGAACACCCATTAACCCAAGCCAACAAAATGGGTTGGCTGAGAAATTCTAGCAGGTCTCATGTGACTCTTCCCTCTAACTGCAGCTCTGCGGTATCTGCTATTGTAATAATTAAAATCCTCCCGGTAGATCAATACTGGAATCTCTTTATGGGAAGTGCCCTGATGGAAATGTCTCAAGGAAGCTGGGGCTGTGGAACTCTGAAAAATTCATTTTTTTTATCTGACAATTATCACCACACTGCAGACTAATTCAACAGTGCACCCCTCTCACTCTGCTTTGAATGCACTGGAGATTGACATCTAAAAAACCCTAACATCTCATTTTAACAAATAAAGGCACTATTTCCACATACAGTTTGGAATTATCAGCAATCATGAAACCAGACAAAAAATTAATATACATTAAGCACTTCATCTTCTGATGGCTTCCTCTGAGTCTCAGCTATCGCAGCCTTCTCCTCATTTCCTCTCTTTGTATCTTCCTGTATTGATCTCTGCCTTTTCATCTCTTGAAAAAAGGGAAAAGACATGTAAAATTATTATAAAGCTTGATATTTATGTATTGAAATGTGGACTTACATTATCAGGTTTTCATATATTTATTGTTAAATATTATTAAATCATAAGATGGGAAAACAGGTTTTATATTTTCTCCTACCTGGTCTGCTCTCCACGTATTGACTGAAAGACTGGAGCTGAGTTTTCCTGACGGTCGAGTCCTTGCTGAACACAACGGGATTTCTAAACCGTTCTGCCGCTTTTTGTGATCGCTCAGCACGATGTTCCTCTGTTCCATTCTGCTGGGAAAAAACCAGACACACAACAGTTCCTTTTGTTTACAAGCGGGAAGACATTAATTTGAAAGGTACGTTTTTGTGAGGGGACAGGACACAGCTTTTACAAAGTGGATTTCACAACTTGGGCCGTGGTTTACATTGGATGGAAGTCTCAGCTGCAGTGAGAAAAAAGTAGAAGAGCGATTAACTTTTCCTTTTTTTTTTTTTTTTTTGTTCAATATGTGGTGGCAACAACTGGCTTTTTGCTCTGTGGGCACCCTCCTGCAGAACTCTCTACTTCTTTACCAAGCAGACCTCTTCATTGTGACCAGCATTTGCCAGTGATGCCCATTTTAAACAAAAACTCGCTCCTTTGCACCTTTGCTGTGCCAAGCCCTGCGTGTGCTGCTGCCAAGCCGCGGCGTCTCTGCCCCTGAACACGATCTGTATCATTTGAAAGCGTGTTGCCTTTAGCCTCTCTCCCTGCCCGGTACAGAAATCTGTTGTTTTCTGTACTCCCATAGACTTGTATGACAAGAAGAACTAGTTTCTAATTTTATGCCCATTGAGATAAACCACTAATGCTGGATGAAGTCTAAAAGGTAGGATTATAATGCTACCCCACTGAACTGCATTTCATCAGCTATAACTTTCCAAAGCCAGATTTGTAAGTAAGCCCTTTACAGCTAAGGAAACTACAATTATCTTTTCCAGGGCTTCCTATGTTAATACTGGTAACAAATTCAAATGATTCTATCAACACAAAATATCCCAGAAGACTGAACCACTGTGGTGTGTGGAAGCTGCAGATACCGAGGTGCTGTGTACCAAACAAATATTTCATTTTATACCTAATCTTTTATTATTTTTATTAAGTGTTTTGAAAGTAAATAGGGAAAGGCTAAGATGCATGACTAATAGCTAAGCCTGCTGAATGCTGAAACTGGTTATCAAAAGCTACCAAGACTTTGCCCTTCCTCTGCATTGAGACAATCGGTAATGAGGGAGTTCTCCAACGGCCTATTCTCTCGCCTCAAGGAGGCCGGGGATACACAATCCCCAAGGGAAGGTAACAGTTTATCCTTTTCCACAAACACAGAATGCCTCATTTAGAAACCTGTAAACTGCATTTTATTAAAAAACAAATCCACCTCAATGCCAAGAGCTCCATGAGAACAGATGGACACCATATATTCCTTATAACGCCGCCTTTCAACTCTTCCTTAGAAAAGACACATGCAGAGATAAACTGTTAAGTTGCACCTTTTTGTGGGAGAACCTTAAAAAAATCAACTCCTTCACAAATGCTTTTTGTAGAGAAATACAATTTTTTGTCAGGTTAGATGATACCAAATTACCCTAAGAGGCAGCCTGTGTGTCATTTCACAGAATTAAGGCTTAAACAAGTAATGCTTATACCTCTGGATGACTTTTCAGCTGCACTAGTCAGGTGGTTATAAGATTTTGGTTAAATAAAAGGTGGCTTCTTGTTATTAGTATAATAACCATCTGACAGCCTAAACTAGAGTCTTTACCAAAATAAACAAACATGGCTAATTTTTTTAGGCCTGGCAACATGCTAAAATATCAGTGTGATTAGCTAGTAAATCCCATTTTAAGAAACCTTTTTATGACTGGGGACTTCTGCCACTTTACAAATGTATTCCTCTAAGCCCACTAATTCAGTTAGCCTTTTCAATCCATTGTATTATTCTTGGGCCAGCTTCATTTTACATTAAATCCACTGCAGAAAGCTAAATTGAACGCAAAAATCAGACTTGATCCAGGCTTCCTTTTGTTCAAAGATAGAGACCGAAAGTCCTCTGCTGCTGCCACACACTTTCATCACCAATTTATAGGAACCGACAGTGTAAGGGAAAAGCAATGAAAGTCATTGTTTTGGGACTTCAAAGCATCTCTGTATCTGGGGAAGGAAATCCTTTCAGTCAGCAGTGCTCCCCCCACAGACTGCAGGTGGGTGAAAAGTTATACCCAACTGGAAGTGCCCCAGAGCCACAGGGATATTAATGACATACAGGGACTATTTTTAAAAAATAGAATAGCGAGAACAAAAGGGGTCTAATTAGGAAAATGAAATGGAAAATTGATTGGTGAGCACTTTATGCAGAAGTGGTGAACATTAAGAATAGGCAAAGTGCCCATATACACCACATACTCATGTCTGTTTTTCTCAGAAGCACTCATCGAGCACCCAAAGTATGTAAGCCTTTAAAGTGTACCACAGCTTAATTTTAATGTAGGAAAAACAGAGGACCAGGACTGGGAGGGAAGCAAATCTCTGAGAGTCCAACCCCACTCCCATTCAGGTCAGGTAGTCCAGCTGCTGATTGCACCAGCAGCAGGATGGAGCCTGTGCTGCATTTCTGATATCAGTAACAACCTGAGCAGCAGAATTGAGAGAGCTTCTTACAGCTGTTAGTGTTCTGCCAATGACAAGTATCAAGATTAGGGGAAAAAAAAAAAAAAAAAAAAAGAAAATGTGTTGATCAATCAACAGGAAAAAACCCAGTGCATTGCATACCTAACTGCACTGCCATGAAGATTTGCTGTGTTTCTGACTCTGAAAGATTTGGTAAGAAATTATTTTCCTCCTCCCAAAATACAAACCCTCAATCATAACACACAGGTACCAAAACAAAAGCATTAAGCAAAACTTACCTTAATGTCTTGCTCTGAGCTATCTATTACAGTTTTCTGAGCAGCACTGGAGAGTGAATTTGCCACCTGTGGCTGAGCTTCTAGGAGCTTCTTCAGCTTCAAATCCACCAACTTACTGTTTTGTTCTGCTAAATATGCAAATACCACATACAACAGAGTGAGATGCATTTCAATGCAAACTTGCTACAACAATGTAGCAATTTAAAAGGTAGATTTAATTCACTTTGCTATCATTTTGAACTTAAAAAAAAAATAGAAGGAGTTGTTTTTGTGATTGGGATTGGTGCAGGTTTGTGTAACATACATAGATTTTTTTTTCTTGGGAAACATACATGACACTTAGCTGAACAAGTAAACATGCTTGCAGACAGCAGATGAAAAACACAGAAAGTAGATAATGTTTAAAGTTACTCCCAATGGATACATACCTATACTTTGGTATAAAAACATGCTTAAAAAGCCATTTATCTAAAGATGAAAATTTATCATATAATTTACATACTGATAACCCCTCAAGTTTATTAACTACTAGTTCATCCTTCTCGGCACAGCTTCTCATAGAATTTCAGTATCAAAAAAGACTACTCTCCAGTAATAATTTACTATGATTCATAGAATATGTTGAAACTAGGAGTCATAAAATGCTTCAGAACTGCGTCAAAGGGACAGACTCGAAGTCTGCTGAAGCCCTCAAATTTTTTAATCAATTTTAGCAACTTGGATCAGAGCCCAAATGAATAGCAGTTGAGAACTTTACCTCCCACTGATACTCATTCTGTATGTCAATGTTGGCTGTGTGAATTTGTAACACACCTACACATGGAGTTACCTACACACACACACATAAGGAGGAGGAAGTGCTAATAGCAAGCTGCAGCACAGACTGTGGAGCTGCCCCTGGGCAGGGAAGCAGAGGAACACTGGCACAGAAGCCCCCAGACACACCCTCTACATGCAGCCCCATGGGAGAAATCACCCCTGCACTGGAGCCAGCAGAGCATCACCTGCTCATGGGATGCACTAACACCTGGGCCTTGGGTCACAGGCAGAGGAAAGAGCGGGTCTGTGTTTTCCCACGTGCACAATCTGAGTTTTTCACTGCAGGGTGGTGACTTCTAGCTGGTGTGGAAAGTGGAGTTATGACTGTTTAGCCACACATCTCCTTCCAAGGTTTGGAGCACTCCAATGCATATTAGCCAAAACATTTTTGGCATGTGGGCAGTCAAATGCTGCCTGTCTCCAGCAGCAATGGGCTGGGCTGGATTATGAAAAAGGATAGTTTCCCTTTCCTCTGGCACACCCAGTCAGGGTGTCCTTAATTGAGGCTCACATGTAAGTACATGCACGTTCTTGTGGGTTTATACATAAACATCATGTAATAACCATGATATAAGAGGTTCACAACACGTAGAAACACTGACAAATACAGACAGAAGCGGTACTTAAAACCAAGGAGTAAAAACAAGTTTCCTCTTCTTGAGAGAGGTAAGAGGGGCTAAGATTCAGCATGGGACTAATTAAGATGGTCCATAATGATCCCAAATCTGAGATGTCACTTGACAGTTGTACTTTTAGGTGTTCCCAGGAGATTCAGGCTACACTTGGTATGACTGGAAGATTAAAACCAAAATTCATGTAGTGTAATTTCTACCACAACACTAGACTGCTTTCTGTATTACTGCCCATCTTCTTCCTTACTTGTCTGTACCCCTGGCTACTGTGCAGACTGAACTGCAAAATCATGTCCCAGGTCTTTTCCAGGATGTCTCCCCATGGTGGGCATGGAGAACTGGGCAGTGGGTTTGTATCCCTGAAAAGGTACTTCTCAGAAAAAAAGGCCCACAGAAATAAATGTTGGTAGGTCACTGGGCACTGGGACACTTATTCAGCTTCTCTTCTTTCTAAAATTAACCAGTTTCTATTGGAAAATTATTTGACAGGATTCTGATTTAAGTAAGCTAAATTCAAGTGCTGGAAACAATAAATATATTTTCTTATGTGTCTGGAAATCCTCAAACAGAAAAAAATAAAGGACATTACTCAAATCCTTTGCATGCAAGCAGGACTACAAAATGCTATATACACACCACTGTTGGTTTAATTTACAAAGAAAAAACCACTAAATAAGGTTCTGATTTAACATATTATGGACTACACATTTGGGTCTAACTGGCATGCACAGAATCAAGCCAGAGGATGCTTGATTCTCTCTTGTACTGCCTGTTTCAAGACACAGTCCTGTGCTGGCCAAGTTACTCCAGGCCTGAGCTAACTGTAGGATTCCAATGTATTCAGCACCACATTTAACATCTAAATTCCAGCTGGGCTTTTTTTTGAAAGGGGGAAGTAACACTCCTGCGACTTCATGTGTTTATAAAACCCCTGTTATTTGAACACTCGTAAGTAAATAGGACTGCTTCTGCTCATATTTATACCTCCATGCCCCCCACTGTTGCAACAAGGTGTAAACACAAGAACTGGTCCTTGGAAGGCACCAGAGAGACACCAAGTCAATATGAACACAGAAAGACACATTTTCTCCTCTTCCCTGAGCAGATGGGCCAGGATGGTGGTGCAGAGTGGCAGCTGTAGTCACCCACACAATTGCTCATCCCTCTGCCCACGTGGCACAACCCAGGCAGGGTGCTTTCAGGTGGCTCTGCCTTACCAACGTGGCCTAGAGCCCCTTCCCCATCAAAAGAGAAAGAGACATTTAAATCTAATATTGTTGGAAATAATGATTTTGTTGATTTTAAACTTCAACTAAACATGAATGCAGGATATTAAACATTAGGGTTTAAGAGACCTGAAAAGGCACATGGAAATAAAGCTGACAGAGAGACAAGCAGCACATCAGTATTTATATGATGATGGAGTGTTAGTCATGCAAAATACACAAAATAGCCATTATTTAAATTACCCGTTGAATCAAGGTCATTTTCTAGGTTAGTAAGTTCATCTCCACCTCCAGTAACAGAGCATTCAGGAGCCTCCTCATTAGTATCTATCTCAATATTATCATCATCCTCATCCTCATCTGTAGGAACACAGCATTAAGGTTAGTATTTCCATATGTACATGCAACACATCACTCAAAAAAAAATGACTCCTTTAGGGAACAAGCTGAGTTATGATTAAAATGCAAATAATTAAATAAGTCTGGAAGGAGACTCCAGTCTGTCCACTTCTGGATGTATCTTTAAACTGAGGCAATTCATTAAACATATGGGGGTCTCTGCTGGAAACTCCTGCTCCAATAAAGGCAGAGCCTGGCCTCCGCAGTGGCTGTTCCCTGTGCTGAACCTCGGGGTAACTTGAGTCAAAATGGTTTCTCCCAGGCTCCCAGTTCTCTAAATTGCAGAACGGGTGCCAAAGCTGCCATGTGGCTGGTTCAGATGGGTCTGGGCAACAGAAGGACCTCGAGCTCCTGTCTCCTCAGAAAGGCTCCAGGTACTGAGTTCCCAGCTTGGTGAGACTTGCTACTCTCTCACCTTGTACATCCCAGAGCAGTGATCACTGTACATGCCTAGCTTTTAAAGTCTCCTCCTGTACTGGGAGGAATGCTACCACCTGGAACATCATGCTCAGTAAGCAACTATGTCAGGTGCAGTGAGAGCACACTCATGAATTGCTGCTTTACCAAAACCACAGGATGGGTCAGGCTGGAAGGGACCACTGTGGATCATCTGCTCCAACCTCCCTGCTCACCCAGGGCCATCCCAGAGCAGGCACTGACAGACATGGATGAGGTTCCTCCCAGTGTCTCTTCTCCAGGCTGAGCAGCCCCAGCTCCCCCAGCCTCTCCTCAGAACTGAGGTGCTCCAGTCCCTTCATCATCTCTGTCCCCCTCTGCTGGATCCTCTCCAGGTCTCCCTTGTCCTGAGGATGCCAGAACTGGACCCAGCACTCCAGACTGGCCTCCCCAGGGCTGAGCAGAGGGGCAGGATCACCTCCCTGCCCTGCTGCCAATGCAGTTCCTGATGCAGCCCAGGGTCCCCTTGGCCTTCTTGTCCCCAGGGCAGGGCTGGCCCATGGACAGCTCCTTGTCCAGCAGCACCCCCAGGTCCTTCTGTGCAGAGCTGCTGCCCAGCAGGGCACCCCAGCCTGTGCTGGTGCCTGGGGCTGTTCCTGCCCAGCTGCAGGACCCTGCACTGGCCCCTGTGGAATTCCAGGAGGTTCTTCCCTGCCCATCTCTCCAGGCTGTCCAGGTCCCTCTGAAGGGCTCAGAGCCCTCTGGGGTATCAGCCACTGCTCCCAGCTTCCTGGCACCAGTGAACTTGCTGAGCAGGCATCTTCTCCTTCATCCAAGTCATTGATGAATAAGTTAAAAGTGCTTTACTGCACTACTTTTCATCAGCATTGTCTGTAAGCTACACACATTTTAAATAAAATAATAGTTGTACTTATATTTTTATGGAATCTTTCTACCAAGTTTCTCAGAGCAGCTTATGAATATAACTCATAAATGAGCCCCATAATGTTTTATGAAGTAGGCAATTATTATAATTACAGTTATGATGATGATGTAGGTAAATTATGGCACAGAAAGAGTAAGTAACCTGAAGAAGATCAAATAGCAAGTTCTGAATTGTGAAGCAGATCCCAGAAAAAATCCTGACTCACATTTTCAATACAAATATCTAATGAAATTCAAGTCCATAAAAGCTAGATGAGTACTTTCAAAGTAAGTAGATACATTATATTTACTCACTTTTAGATCTCATATCAAATGGTATCTACACTTGTTCAGACTTCCCCTAACATTTTTTTCCTATGTACACATGCATATGTGTAAAAATGATAAAAAGGAAGAGGCTAAAGTACGTCTGAAGAAACAAGACAGTAACTAAAGGAACTTTAAAATATCTTAGGACAAAAAAAAAATACAAATTATAAATATAGGACATGGGTATATTCAAACATCATATAAATATAGTACCATGATGCCATAATTCTGAATCCCAGAGGTTTGGACCAGGATTGGTGCTGATCACTCATGGCTTGGAAACACACTCAACCACATTCCCAGCCCTGAAGCTTGCACTTTAGGCCTACACTGCTGTCATGAAGGTCATACAACTGCATCTTTACTCTATTCCTTTATCTCCACAGCATCTATAATTCCCATTTTAGGAGCCTGTTGATTTTTTTATGTCTACTACTTTTTTCTAACCAGCTGCCCCCTCAATTGCCCTGTAACTAATCAACACCTTTCACAGACCTCTGCTGATATAGGGTAAGGCTCTTGCTGCCACAGACAGGAGCAAAGAGGTTCCCACTCCAGTGTCCCACTTATCCACCATCAGTTGTGTGTGTGATGGAGCAGCAGCCTGTGAAGCAGGACCCCTGTGCTTCAGCTGAGCACCATGACTTCCCTGGACTCCCCTTCATGTGTTCTCCTTAGGCTCTACTCTAGAAGGCTCAGCTTTCTTCCAAGCTTCCCCAGATTAAGCAAGAGCTATGGAGAAGAACATCTCCTCGCAGCCAATCCAAGATCTGCGACCAGACCTGTGACCTGACAGATTGTGCTTCAGGTGTGGAAGTGGGTGGGCAGAAACACTCCCAACTCTCTGAGACACCCCCTCTGTTTCCACTTAAACTCACACAGGTGATACTGGGATCTGGACTCCTGCTGTTTCAGGAAGGGCAGAGATAAGTGAACAAAGTAGAATAGCACAGCATGATCTTCATGAAGTGGAAAAAAGGACAAAAAGTAAAGGGATAAAAAGCAGACTGAAGAGAAAACAGAGACCAGTAAAGCAACAACAGCAGCAATTTTGATAGTTTTGATGGTTTTGAATTTCCTTCAAAGCTGCTCTACTGTTTCTGATGAGGAGCTGGACTTTGCACACCACTATAAATCCTTCATTATGGTGTTGGAGAAATTCAGTGGCACTCAGGCCAAGGAACTCTCAGATACATCCTGGAGTTCACAGGGGCACACTGAAAGCATGACTGGGCTACTGTGGAAGAGGCAGAAGGGAAGAAAAAGAGACTCTCATGGGAAACCAAATCCACCTGGGGCCTAGAAGCAGGCAATGACTTTTGGAATCACCCAAAGGAGTCAGCTCACAAGGTCAGCTCACAGCTACCAGTCACCCCACCGCATGCTAGATGTGTCAAAACAATCTAAACAAGATGACAGGGTTTAAGACTCCTGCATACTAAGGGAATGCTTATATTAGATTATTTGATTTTCTTTAATTTAATATAGCAAGATGAGATCAGAGGCACTGCCTTTGACACCACCATTTTAGGAAACAAAAGAGATGGCAATGTGGAAGACACTAGTTTCTGGTATCAGATAATGACCTGACCTAGTATTTAATTTAAAGTTAGCAGACTTTGACTGAATATGATTATCAGGACATTTACATTTTATTTAAAAAAAAAATCAATTAAGAGCAGTAATTTGAAGTTATTTCAGAATTTTTCAAGTATCTTTAAAAATCTAGATTCCTTGATTTAAATTACTCTAGGGTTTTTTTCCGGTTCAATGTTCTTCCAGTGTATTAAAAGGGAAATGTGTTTAGGCAGCATGTTACAACAAGATTTTGCAATTATAAATGATAAAAGGAACAACATGACGAAGAGATAACAGATATCTTTGATGAAAAGAACAAATTGCTAGTGTGAAAAACTTAAAGCACTTGGTCTAGAACCAGGGCAGATATTTAGAAAACGACTGAAGGACTGAAGTACTGCTTCCTTGGAAAGTATGTAAATTTTAATCCCAGAAAAACAGTAAAGCTTTGCTATGTAATGAAGGAATGAACAAAATAAAAGATAAAAGGATTGAGTCAACAACTTAAAAGCACTGACCATCACCTGCACAGCATGGATTGCAGTCTGGACTGGAGGGAGGGAAATAAGTATCTTTTGGAACCATGTGGAAATGCCAGAATATTGGTGGAAAGGGACCCAGAGACATTTTATAGCTCTCATGTCTTACTACTCAGATTAGGGTCAGGCCTAATTTGTGGTTAAACTGATATTCTCTTGACTTGGTTTAAGCTTGTCCACACACAAAGGATTTGCAGCTGACTGCACCAATTTCTAGATTAAATGAAAAATGAATAATTTTCATAGTGAAGCAAAAGCATTAATGGGGGCTGGATCACGTTACCGGGAGAAGCTGCATAAACAGCACTTGCTCTTCAGGGAAGATATCTCCAGCCTTCAGCATTGTCTCTGGGAAATCCCTCAGGCTTGTGGATGTTGAGATATTTAGTTTATTTACTTCCAGGTACAGAGTTCTGTTTAAGGCTACAGGATGTGACAGGAGCCTGGGCACAGTAATAAAGGCAGGGAATGGAAGAAATGCAGAGTTGAAATACCGGTTCCGTGTACAAGAAATCTGATGTCAGGACAAGAAATTACAGCAGTAACTGTCGACAGATAGAAACACTGCCTGCTAAAAATATTAAGGACCTAACACTCGTTGCATGAGCTGGAGACTAAGCATGATGAGTAAGGCTGTGCCACCACATACACTCCCTGAAGATCACTGCCTCAGAAGTGAGATCATGCCCTGTCCTCACCACCCCTGGGTCTGAGCCACTTCCTCACACCGACACAGCTCAAATAAAGGATGGAGATGTGCCAGAGAGTAAAGAAAACACACCACCCAAATCGCAGAAGAGCAGACGGGTGTTCCACTGCTCAGGGACAATTCCTAGATAATATGTCAATTCTGTTGTCCCAGTGCTGCTAGGAAAAGAGGGGATATTTGGATCTCTATCTCGATACTGTCCCTGGATCCATCTCAAGGCATCCGCTTATCGGCCCGAAGCTAATAGGACATCTAATAAATTTGAAGCTGCCATCCCAAACCCTCTGGCAGTTGGCAGGAAGAAGTATTTTCTGTCTCACATGCCAAATAACCTATGAAAAAGACTGGATTTCATAGCTAGGGATGCTGCTTATCCAGGAAAGTTTCAACTTGGCATAGTCATTTGAGTTTCTCAGACCTTGGTTAAATAAAGCCTTTTAACAAAGAATATTGCACCAGTGCCAAAGCGTGAAATTCTTAATGAGCACATAGAAACAATGGAAGAGATGACGCTTTTACCTACAGTTGTAAGGAAGAAGTTAGTCTTTAAAGACTCCAGAATCCCAGAGCTGAAATGCCACTTTTTTTTCTTGAAATAATTGAATCGAGAGTAAAATTATTTGGTAAATTACCTTTTTGTAAATCAAAAAGTAATTGCAATCAATGCAGGAGAAGAGATTAATGATGTATAATGGACGAGAGAACTCAGAAAACACAAGATAATAAGCTTGTCTTGGGTATTGTATAGGGAATACAGGACTCCACACAATAAAAATGTGAATGCAGTTAGGGGAAACATTCAAAGTCCAGTAGTAATAAGGATACTGTCTATTAAATCCTAATTTTTGGTGGAAATTGAAAAACCAAAAAGACTAAACCCAGAAGTAATTACAATTAATTTGGTCTGTAAAGTGTTGGTGCCATTTCACAGAACTACTACATTTTAGAAAAATTAATTTCTTTAGGGGAGATTTGGTGTAGCACCTGAAAATACCAGTGGTGTGGTTAAATTATATGGAAGATGTGCCATAAGGAAACTCTTTGAGAAGGAGGAAGCAGAAGAAAATGCTATAAAATCCACACTGACACAAAAAGAGCAAAGAGGGATAAAACAAGACAGGGAATGAAAACTTTAGGTCCAAGAGAAGTTCAAAAAGATTGGCCAAACTATTGCATGAACAAAAAAAAAAATCCAAGTAGGAAGTATAAATCAATGCAAAAGTAGAAAGCTGGAAAAAACCCAATAGGTAGAGTGGTGATTGTGTTATAAATGAGTTGTCATCAATGCTGATACTGTCTGCTCTTTTAGTAACACTAAACTCTCTGGGTGCATATGCAATCTCCCCCTACAAATACAGTTTTCTTTCAATATATATGCACAGCTACCTCTCTGACTGCTTACAAATTGCATGAAGGGCAGGAAGAGAAATGGCAAAATACAGAGGAAAATATGAAGAGGACGACCACATCCCAGAAAGCAGCACACTGGGATATTTAGCAATTCTACAACTGAGTCACTGCAACAAAACAGGGTCACTGTTATCCAGCTGAGCACCCAGGATAGAACCAAAGACCCTACTTTGAGAGAAGGTATGGCAGGAACAGCTATGCACAGGCATGCACAGGAAGAAGGAAGTAATGAAATAATGTAGGATGGAGAATCATGAACTGTGAAGAGGGATGAGGAACACCCTGGCCTAGGTAATACCCAAGTCCTGTGTCATTTGGCTCAGCCTGTCTTACTGCCATCAAGGATATAATTTCTCTACTTGCCACAAAAGAGAGTTATGTTGGCAAGCTTGGTTTACTGGGCAAAGAGAGCAAAACTGAAGACCAGACTAAAAGGGAGATGCAAAACTCACTGCTTTCTCTTTGGTGTTAAATGGAACAGAAGTGTAGGGCTTAGGGTGCAGTAAGACTGTATTTAAATATTTAGGCATTTATATGCCTAATACATGTAGTAGAGAAGAAATAAATATTTTTGCTGAATCTACATGCACTGTCAGTATCAAGCTGGATTTTCCTTACCCTTTGGCTTATGATTATGAGTTAGTTTGAGAAACACTATTTCCCTTAGAATATGTAGAAGACATTAAAAGAGCAAGAAGCCTGCACTGAAACATGTGCTCAGCACCCATTTGAGTTTGAGTGACACTACATTACTCCAGCTCATAGCAATGGCAGGTATATGAATTTTAATGGTATTTCAAAGTCAGCTTAATAACATTATAGCAATATTACAACTCAAAACCTGTAAAGGCAAGTGGTCTGTCAAAAGACTGCCATTTAAAGTCAAAAGGTTGTTGCCCTACCTCTCACAGACCACCTTTAAAATTCTCTTCTTTTGAACACATTTAATACAAAACAACACTTCTTAAGTATTTCAAATGCTGTTTTTCCCCAAAACTATGTCCATGTTCCTATACAAAAATATATACTGAAGAGAAGCAAGAACCATGAAATTCTAAGAAACTGTCAGTAATAAGAAATCTGTAAATCATTGGCCAACATGAGCTACTCGTTCACACAACATATTTTTCTTTCAATCACATGTATGCTCTTCTTTTAACTGTTGGAAATTAGGTGGCACAACGTGAATTTAGGAAACACATCTACGGCCAGGTCTTTTGAGACATTCACCTGATGAACAACAGCGTTTTGAAGTGCGAAGGAAAGTGACACCCAAAAAGGTCTCTGGTTTCTAGGTTACCATAGGAGTAAGATACAAGGTTCCTCAGCTCACCTCCAGATGCCTTTGACCTTTCTTTCAACTTTTCTGCAGCCATTTCAGTGTAGCTGGGAAGTTCTGACATCTTCACTCCAGATCGAGCTTCTGCTATTAGCTGACGAGCTCTCTCTCTCAGCTGCCGACGCCGCTCTTCATCTTGCTGCTAAGATATATTGAACAGTTGCCAACTCAGTAATTGACAGAAATGCAATTTCATTCTCAATCTGATCATCATGATAGGAACTGGTTTACAGCATGGTGCTTGGCCCACATTATAAATAGGACGCTCGATATCAGTTGGGTGTCACACCACAATTTTTAAAGACATCCATGCGTCAGATTATTTTTTTTAAGCGTTCCCCAAATTATTACTGCATTAGAAACCTGATGATTTGCAATGTAAAGCATTTATAAATTATGTTCTATAAAAACACCTTGATGAAAATTTGCAGACACTTTAGTCTCAAAGTAATCACACCCAATGAGTGATTTGAGTAAAGATTTACTGTGATTATAAAATAGTTTTACTAAATTGAATTACTCATTTGAGTAGTATTCTGTCACAGAACTGAACTGAGAAGCCAGATATTGCTCTTGCTTACTCCAAGCACCAACTTGACTTCAAAGTATAAAGTGGCATCAAATATGAGGCATGTTCTTTGACTTTAATGGGTATTTTTCTTTTAAAAAACCCAAAAAACCTAATGAAAATGACTGCAAGAATAATAGATGTACTCAGAGCAGAAAAGACTTTGCATCCCTTTAAAACATCCTACTAGTGGGGCTTTGGTCAATAATTAAAGGAATCATACTGGAACCATGCCAGATAGTGCTGTCTCACTAAAGCTCATAAATTAGAATAATGATAATATTTCAGTTACATAAATAAGCAAAGTTCTGCAGCATGAAATTTTGTAAAAGACTAACCCACCATGATAAAAAAAAGTTCAGAAAAAGATCTGTTTAAACATATCTATAAGACTCACCATCTCCATAAGAGAAACTATTTCAGTTTTCACCATAAGCATGGGATTTTTGCTAAGTCAGGACTGTTCTTCCCCTCAATATCAGAAATGCTCATAAAGTGCAAAGAAGTCAGTGCTTGGCTTAAATCTAACCTGCCAATAAGTTTATGTAGTATTGACATAATGACCTGGATAAATCCCAGGTACAGGCTGTTGACCTGAACTAAGTGGAATATAACAAACTGCCTAATTTTGGAGAGCCATTCTGGCAACCTTCCCACCAACCCAGAAACTTGAGCATCCCACACCTGCAGAGGCTGGTGAGAGCTGCTGCTAAGTGCTATTTAGTTTAAGCAATCATTAATAAAACAAGTGCAAAATACTAATTAGGTACATTTTATCCATTTCCATGTAAATTGTTTGTTTGTAGCTATTTACTCAGCATTGTTCTCGGCACAATAGAAAAAATGCAAATTACTGAATCAGAATGCAGCCCTAATGGGACTTTCTGTTTATAACCATTAGCCCAGAGGTGTGCTGTAATTCAATCCTCCAGCAGAAAGATTTAGCCTCATTAACAGCTTGCATGGGCAGGTTACAACTCATAAAACCCTACAGTAAACAAAGTATATGGACACAGCACAATATCTCGCCTCTGAGTGACAGAGTCCCGATTCCCTATCAGATTGCCTTGATTTACTTTTCTCCTAATGTCCTCCCCTGGATAGAAAATTCTGCCTGGGCCCTGCGAGGCAGCGGGATGGCACATGGGCTTTGTTTGCTTTCTCACCCTTTAACTTCCCAGAAGGCACAGAGCAACAGTTCTATCAAAAATTTATTTGGTGAAGTACACATTAGAAAGACAACTGGAAAGCTCCCCCCGCCCCCCCCCCCCCCCGCACTATAATAGATCAATTTAATTTAATTTCTAGCCAGCCAACTGACACAGCAAACGGTTTTATTTCGACCCACAGTATTTGCTAACATTAATTACATTGAATTTTACTTGAAATAAAACTGCTCAAATCTCTAATATTCCTAATTCCTTGGATATAGGAACCTAAATGACTTCCAAGAATGAATGTACAAAACTAAGATTCCCACATGGTTCAACGTCAAACAATTTAATCTACTTCAGCACATGTAATTTAAAATAGGGCCAGTTACGTGTTTGTGACAAAAATGCCCTAAACTGAGCTGGCTGATTTCTCCTTCTTTCCTCCCCTCCTCCTGAAAGAGAACTTGCATCCTGAATTATTAGCATAGTCATTAACATCCCGGGGATCTCCAAGCAAACACAGATTATGGTGGCTTGTGTTTGTGCTGATTAAGCCAATCATCACCAGCGGATAAGGGAAAAACCAACCTAGTTCTTGCTTAAATTCAATTCAGGTATTTGAACCCTCCGTTACTGAGCTTGGCAGAAGAAACACTGGTAAGAAGGGGCAATGAAACCGAGAGCAGAAAAAGTAGACAGAGTAAGTTTTGAGGTACAGAAAAATAGTTAAACAGCATATCAAGCTAGAATTTGGAAAGAAAAGGACTTGAGAGAGGTACAGAGGCACAAACAAAAATATTAAAAAAAACAACCCAGGAGATATGAAAAGAAGCACTGCACCAATAAAGGACCAAGCAAACACACATACAGTGACTTATTTTTCCCTGTACAATTGAAAAGAAAACTCAGTAAAATCTTCCACCCTCTGACATGCCAGAAACATTACAGTTTTCTTTGTTATTTCCCCCCAACTATTTTGTAATGGTTTAAAGATCTGCCGTGCAGATTCACAGTGAGGAAAACTTCACTATTTAAGGACAAACTCTTCAAGAATAAGTAATGTAATTCCTTGTTTCCCTCCTATAAAAATGTATTGGTATGCAATTTTTATATTTCACAGTTCACTGACATCTCGGCAAGCTTTCTTCCACTGCTTCAATGGTGCTACTTTTAATTTTATCCTCCTTAGTCCTAGTAATTAAAGTGATCAGCAGTGGCATCCCAACGGCTTTGACACAGCTACAACCCCCTAGCTGACTCCGGCTTTTAAGGGAAAGGGGAAGAAAAAAAAGGACGGGAGTTTCATTTCACTGGAACAAGAAAATCAAGCTTCTCCAATCCTCAACTTTATCCAATTGTTCTTTCAGCAGCCTTTGGATCTTAAGAAACAAATAAAAATGGCTGCCATTAGGGGGTCCTGTTTGTACTCGCCGCAGACAGCAGTGACTGACATTACTTTGGCCAAAAATTATGCCGTGGATTTGGGAAGGTGAATTCGAATGTGAAACACTGGCAGGGCAGTTTCCGAGATCATTACCCAGCCAGCTGAGAGCTGCTCAACTCAGAAAAATATTGAGAGTGGTGGAGTCTTTCAGGGCAAAAAACCCCCAAACACTCCCTTAAAAACCATCTCCTTAAATGACTAAAAATTTTGCAATCTTCTCATAGTAAAAAGAAAATAACCCACAAAACCTTTACTAGGGTTTTCAGTCCTCCTTTGGTAGAATTTTGGGAGGATGCAAACTGACTTTACACCAGAATTCTGATAATGTATTGTCCTCTGACTATTAAAAAAATACAGTCTGGTGAACTGCATTTATTTGACATTTAAAAAGTAAATTCTTTACTGTGTCCATAGACTGGGGGACAAAAGTAAAATTTAAAAAATGTAGTAAATTGCTTGTAATCCACAGCAACAAAATCAAACCAGAGTTGTATGAGAGAGAGAGCAATTCCTGAAGCTGTAGGTTTCAAAATGGTTCGTGGTCAGCCATGAGTGCACAGTACATCTAAGAGAAAGAACTTGACTGCCACCTCTTTCATCATTAGACAGGAAGAACGGCTCTGTTATTAGCCATTCAGAAAGAAAAAGACTTCTGTGCTTGTCCAGAGGCAAGGATTACCAAAATGTACCTATTCAGGATTACCAAAATGTACCTATTCAGTTAGAAGAGGAGAATGAAAAAAAAAAATTAAAAAAAATAAATAAAATTACATGAGCTTTAAAGGCTTGAGCAGGCTGGGTTGTACTGTGACCTTGATCGGCTCTTGTTTGAGTAAATAGGATTTGGGATGAAACATTAAAACTGTTTAGCAGATCTTTTCAAACCATTTCAAACTTTTCTTATGTTGGTTTATAATATAACCAGACATGCTTGTAAATGGCCACACCTGCTCATTCCTCTGGGGATGGCCTGATCTCTGCCTTTGCTAACAAAGAAAGGACGGGAGAAAAAAAAATCAGCCTTTCTTGTTGCAAAACAGAGTGGAAAGTCAAAATCTTTCTCAAGTTTGTCCCATCTGGTCAGATTAAATCTTTGATCACCCTAGGGATCACATTTATGTTTGGTCTCTACCACTGTTTCAGAACAGCTCAAAATATACAGGTAGTGAGCAAAATATGGATTGCTAAGCAAGGAACACTCGGCATAAACAAAAGTGGCTTTGGATTTCTGTGGCTGTTCAGATTGTAGGAGGTGGTAAGCAAAGACAGACATAAACATCTTGGGTATTTTCTGCCTTCTGCCTGGTCTCTACATCAGCTACCTCACTATTCATAAACTGCATGTAACTTGAAAATATTTTTTCATGAATGCACATCACAAAAAGTATCAAACTGCTTAAGTAGCTATTGGCTTAGGAGCTATGGCACCGATACACTGATGAGACAAGACAGAATGAACACAGAAGTAGCTCAAAGTCAAAACTGGAAAAATCACAAACAATATCTTAACAAAGCTGTCCCCCTTAAGAAAAAAGCTCCAAAAATTCACAATAAAATGGGATGGTGTGGCTGTAAAATGGAAAACATCTTCTTAAACCAAGGAGGCATTTTTAAAGAAATAGCCAACAATTTCTTCTATTTTTTATTTTTTAATTTTAAAAAGAATTTTATGTTGTTCTGGAAAACGTACAATTCAGTTGGTACAGTATTTCTCTGTAAAGAATGGTGGCTGTAGAAAAACAATCCACTGATAATTTAATTCCTTGTGTCATTGTGAAACTGAAAAACTCTTAGTTTACTGAATAGAAAAAAAATATTTGAAAAAAAAGAATGGCTGACTAAGTAAGTATCACCTTGTGCTACATCCAAGGCCTCTTGCTGGTTGTCTGGCTGCTCTTTTGTAGGCAAAAAGGAGCTGAACGCTCTCTGGCTCCTTAGATCTGGTCCAACAAATGCACTGCCAGTCATGCACACGGATCCAGCTTAAAACTCAGTGTGAGCCTAAAAGAAGCTAGTCAAACTGGCACCTACTCATGCAGAAGTAGATAGATTTGTCATGACAGGCTGATTATTCAATGTAAAGAAACAGTTTAGCTTTTCTAATCTGGTACAAATACATCTTTCTCAGAGAAAAAAGTAAAAGGTCTAACAGTTCAAGTATTTATAAGTAAAGAAACCAACAAAAAAATTGTAACGTCAAAGTGAACCACAGGTATTTGTGCTGGAGCATTCTCCTAAACAGCCCCCAAGTTCTATTCAGATAAATAAGATTTAACCCATTTAACCATTTCGGAGCTGCACATCTCTGCGACTGAGGTGATCTCGTCTGTTTCACACTGCACTTGGCTCTCCTGCAAGTTTCAGGGGCAGGCTGAGATACCCAATTCCACAATCACGTTGCGTTTTCCTTCTGTCCTCGCTTGCTTGTGCTGGTGCAGAAGGAACACCAGCGAGAAAGCTGACCTAAACCAAAAGCGGAGACAAAGGCCTCCACTAACTTCTTCTCTGGAATTTTCCCTGCTTAGGCAAGTTTGTGCTCTCCCCCACCCAGGAAGTATAATTAAGGTCAACAATCACCTAAGGTGCTGGGATCCATGAGCGCGTTCTGCCTGTCATCATGACTGTCGGTGCTATTGGCATGACCCACAAACAGGGGCTCAAGCATGCCGGCTCAGAAATATCCTAAAATAGTGCCACCATCCAGACAGGGCAGAATCCGAGATGAACAGGCTAATTAATGATGGTGTTTTCTGTGCCTTTCCATAGCTGAGTTACAGACAGAAGTTAAGAAAGCTGCTTACTCATTGTAGGAGTCAACATTCGTCGAGCTCCACTTAAGGGATTTTCTCTTGTGTAAACTTGACTTTATAATTAAAAAAAAAAAAAAAAAAAAAAAAAAAAAAAAGTTAAAAAAAAAAAAAAAAAGTGGTGTTATGAAACAAAGACTTTTGGCAAGTGTATGGGATGCGTAAGCTGGAGAGCAGCATCTCTCAGACTGCCATCCTGGGAAGCTTTCTCCTCGGGCGGGCAGCCCCGCGCCAAGGGAGGGGACGTGCCCTCCTGAGGAATGCTCCCGGGTCACTCCCAGCCGAACAAAGCCAGCGGGCTGCAGGGGGCCTCCGAAAGTTGGTTTTCCTCCCCGCCTTCTCTCAATTTTTGGGGGAGGGTAACAAGATCCCTGTCCGCTTCTATGTGATGAGAATGAAAAGAACAAGTGCAAACCACACATCTCCCTGGACCCTATTTTGCTGGTTTGTTTTTTTTTTTTTTTTGAAAAAGTCCTGCAAACTGCTGGCAGGTTTTTTTAATGGAAAATACCAATCGCCTAAGATCTATACCTAGCCTTTTGCCAATAATGAGAAAACTTCACCTTCTGTCCCCAGCAATTCTTAGGAAATCTTTTGCTGTTATTCCTACAAATCCAATTACAGATTGTTGAGTAGCTAGTGGAGTAAGCTTATTGAGGAGTGTCACATCACTAAGTCGTGCGTATGTGTTTCAGTTTGTAATGTGGTCTGAGCCGCTGTAGAGGTGTCAACTTAAAATGCAAGTAAGTAGCAGAACAGGGCTAATCCCAGCCACTACTCCCCTGCAGCCAAATTGTAGCGCAATGAATGACAGTGGAAATGCAAAGATGCCACTGTGCTTATCACACACAGCCAGATGGTGGACCTGGATCAATGCACACATGCCACGATCAATGCATTTGATAAAGAATTAAGAAGAAAACTGTACATGTTATCAAAGAACTTGTACATGGCATAATTATGATTCTGCATGTGCTTACTGATGATATTGGAGACTCAGAGGCAGGTGATAATGAAACTGATAGGAAGAAATAGCTTAAAGGCTACAGCATATGGCCTCAGCACTAAGAAATCTTGTCAAATAGTTCAGAAAGCTTTTTTAACTGTTATTACAGGCTGCTCATAGTGCAAGCTGGTGGCAACGTTTTAATTTTTTTTAAACCTGAAATGTCAAAAAGTTACAAAAGCTGTACTTTTCAGAATGGTTCAGAAAATAATTAAGATGCTATTGTGTTTTAAACATGGCGAAAAAACTACAGGTAGAGAGACCATTCACAATTTAGGGGTGGGGGGGAGTAGCCAGGCATTTAAATATACATATACAATTCTGTGTTTCCTGAATAAATGTATTTAGACTTTGAGGGAGCTTGTGGCAGTTTAAGGAATGTATCTTGGTAGCAATTTGCATCCAGTACGCCAATTTCTACAGATGAAGTTTCGATATTGTCAAAATTTCAGTATTATCGAAATGTATCAAAATGCATTCAACATCAAACATAGAGTATTTCCCTGCTCGCATTTGTACTCTGTCAGCTGAGTTACAGACACCTTGGATGTGAAAGAAGGTAATTAAAGATTTGTGGAAAATAAAGTCTAAAGTAATAAAAAAAATTTATAATGTATAAAAGGTACCTAAAATACAAATTCTCATGCTCCAGTTGATAGATGAGCTGTCTAATCAACGCCTGGACGTAACTTAAGTGCTCTCATTAGTGTGAAGACCTTCGGGCTAAATAAGACTAAATCCCTTAAAAATTGCTTCTGCAATAGAAAAATCCCCCTTACCATTTTCCTCTGCCTAAATCATATCAATTAAAAAGAGAGAAGGGGAGGGAGGGAGCAAGAGAGGCATTTTCACATGACTTTGTTTTAACTGACACTCAAAAATCTATCTTCTGAATCCAATTTAAAATGTCTAGGCAAAAAAAAAAGTTCATTAGCAATCAAAGAAACAATAAAATTCACCCCGAGTTTAGTTTCTCTTTCACTTTGAACCTGAATCTTTACTCAGCGCTAAGGTGCATAATGCCCATTGAATCCTTCACCGTAACTTCTTTTTTCCACACCAAACGTTTAATCAACATTGCAGTTTTACATTAAATGATAAAATTTATCAAAACGATCCTCCAGAAGAGTGAAGCGCTTATTTTATTTTCAGCAGGCTGAGGAGGGACACTCTCCACCTCCCCCCCGCTCCCCGCCAACCCCCGAATTTCAATTTGTCCTGACAAACCATTGGGTATTAAATTCTAAAGGCACGCAGAGTGCATAAAGAACTGATGGCTTGATTAGCTCTTGTGGTGCAATTGAAGGAGCTGTCTCTCTCCCCGCTTCTCCATTTTGAGAAACACTTTGATCTTCGTTCAAGTCAATTCATGAACATCAACTGACAAGACTGCATGAAACACCCCAATGGTTAGGCCCAAACTCGTAGCAAACTATTTGGTTTCATTAAGGCTTTAGGAGAAGTGACCAGTGACAGTCCTTTCATTCAGAAGCCAACAGGCAAGTGACTATTTAAAGTTTAATGTGCACAACGTACTGCTGAAGGCCACTACACCTATAGTCAGTCACTCAAGTATGAATGCCTTTACCTACTATTTTGTGACATGTGAACTGCTAAGTGCAGCTGCAGTCTCATTAATGCATTCGCCCAGATTTCTTTGCAGGACTAAATATACAATTCACAGAATTTCTGGTGAGAGAAACAACTGTATCTTCAAAGGAAGATAGAACAGCAGGTGCTATGTAAAAGCCAGCGATTAAAAACAGATTGTGTTTTTAAATGCAGTAATTTACTCGAGATTTGCACAAATGTAGCAGAAATATTATCTGTTCCGGTTGAAAATATGAAAGGATTTGAATCGCATCACCTGCAAAACGTAGGGTGTTTGGGCCGGTGTCGCGCTTTGCTACAGTACACTACTTAGACATCACTCTGCCCCTTTTTCAGTTGCCCTCTCCAAAGGTCCTACTTCAAAGAGTTCATTTTTGCACCAGTTCCTGTCAATGCAGGTCAGAAACACTAAAGTGGAAAGTGGCTGCAGTGCCGTGGCACAAAGAGTCTCCGCGGCTGAAATCAAACAAAGCCCAATTAAACTAATCATAACGTCCCAGTGAACACAAGGAAGCTCACCTGGTATTTCTGGACTTCTTGTGTGAATTCCCAACTCTACTCGGTACTTGGTACTATAATTACCCTGACCAAAATACTGTGAAATTACTGCTCTGATCTACTAATGGCTGCAAAAAATCCCGTCGCTGTGGTTCCATGCCAAGGGGCCGTAGCAAGGTGGCGCAATGCTTTCTGACAGAGACGACAACTTCGAAAAACTCAAAAGGGAAAATTAACGGGATGTGGTTTATGTTGCCAAGGACTGTTCATTAATTACCAATTTAATCACTGCTGGAGGCATGACATTACAAAAATCTGGCTGAAAGTTCTAATAGATTATGAAGACCACCTAAGAAGAGTGACCAAGAAATGTACAAAACAATTAATACTGTTTCACTGCTATCAAAGACACTCAGATTATTTTACATCAAGTGAAGCAAAAGAATTAGTAGCTTCACAGTGCCACCACTAGGAACTGTAAATACAATGGCATACAATTAGTAATGCACATGTGACTTTTCGTTCAAGGCATATATCCTTGGGAAAGCCAGAACACGATAAGGAGAACAAAAGAAACATTTTTAAATGAAATGAATAAAGATTTTAACTCTACCCTTGTGCATGCTGAGCAATCACAGAATAGGCAATGCAAAATACAGCTCTAAGTAATGGTGATATCATCCTGGGATTCACAACAGCGTGCACTGAACATCCACACGGAAAACGTCCACAGCTATTAGCAGCGATAGAAAAAGAGCATTCCAGGGGCTGAGAAACCCGGGTCTCACTCTGCACACAAAGGGATAGCGCTGAAACAGACACTTCTTTTTTTTTTTCCCCCTAATATTTAAAAATGCATAGAAGACACTGAAATTTTGGAACTAATTTTGTTCAGATGATCTTAAAATTCCATTAATTAACTGCCAGCCTATTTTCTGTCAGTGTGCGAGTTAATGGTATGGCTGCAGACTGTGCAGCACCTTGAATTTACAGCCACATAATAAATAAATTTATATGTTTAGGCCAGATCCTTAACTGGTGTAAACAGATACATATTATAGAGATAACAGCAATAAAAATCAGCTGAGAAATTCAAGCATTTGTATCTAAAACTGAAACTGCTAACATTTGTCATGCATTATCAAAGGTTATGCTTTATTCAGGAAATCCTTCCTGCTATAAAACTGACAGTGCATACTAGTTCTTCTTAAAAATTACTTTACTTGCACTAATTGATTTGATTTTCCCAGCTACGTCAGGGACTTCTCTACAGCAATATTTTTGTACAGTGAAATATCACGACTTTATACTAAGAAAGTGCTTAAACAGACTAAATATGAAGTCAAAAGATGTAGAACCTCTTTGGAAAATTACTGATTTCTTTTTTTTTTTTCATGCATTGAGGAACATTAAATAAAATAAGTTGCTTGCTCTTGCCATCAAGGAATTGAGATCAGACTATCTCAACCTTAGTGTGTCGCTATAAAGAAGTAAATATCAGGTCAGTTGTGGGTTTGAAGTGTTCAGTCAGCAGGTCCTTTCTCCAGTTAAAGAAAAGTAACTTGTTAAAACAACTATAAAACTTGGAATGCTCATGAAATGTAAATACTCCACAGCATAGTCTTATCAGCTTACACCATATTTAACCGCTTTTTAGCGGCATACAGACAAGACTTATAAATGAACAACAGGGAATAAGTTACCAAAGCTCAGGGATTACCAAAATAATGTTCAATCTTTTTACCAATTAAATGGTAACTCCTTCTTTGTAATCCTGGGAAGATCTAGCGATCATATCTAAATCTGGTTGCAATTATCAGCATGACAGACTAGTCTTTTTTCAATCAATATTTTCCAATTAATATTAAAAGACCAAGGTTGCCACCTGCAAAGTCCTACACCTCAATAAATTCATGCTAGATGTTTAATTAATAAGGATCAGGTCTTAATCTTTTTTTTTTTTTTTAAGAAAAACAAGATAATAGTAATTTGAGAGTGCTTAAATTAATTAACATGACCAGCTCAATCACAGACATTTATTTTCCAACTGAGGAGACTACAAAAAATCCAGCAGTGAACTGGATACCTTTCCTAATGCAACAGAAGTAGGGATTCTGGTTTGACACAGAAAAAAATACTAAATGAACCTATTTTGTACTCATTTTCAAGAACCTGAAAATATAATTGGAGGAAAGATCACTCACATTGCTACCTTGAGTTTAAGGCATCTTTCAATCAAAATAAAATATTCTATTTTTGCTACCTACTCTGAATTTGTTTTTGATACCACTTCTGTTCATGTTGGCTCCAGTTTACTTATTGGAGGTAAGTTTGGACAGTTTGATGCTTATTAGTTGAGAGGGGCAGCAGATTATTGCTGGACATGATCAATAAATGGGATAATTTATTAAAGCATTTTTTTTAGGATTTAAAATAATTCTTTGTTTTTATTTTATTGCAGTCAGCATATCCAGTATCTGTGCAAATGTAAGCAGCCAAAATTAAAGATCATAAAGACTCATATCCTTTCAGATTGTGTCACTTTCTGAAGCCTTTCTAAAAAGAACTTCCATTTCCACTAGTCTGGTGCATGAAAAAAAAAAAAAGTTATCATTTTGCACTCAAATATTTATGAAAATGAAAAGTAATGGGCACAACAGACTGACACCTGAAGTAGAAAGAGCTTATTAAAAATGAATTAGATACAGCTGCAACAAGTCCTTTGAGCAAGGGAGTAAAAAAAAGCAGTATTCTGAGCAAGGAGAAACAATCTCATGGCAGAGCCCGTTCATCTGCCCTCTGCACACAGTGTTTGTGTGTTTGGAGGAGACAGCTTTTCGGTGAAGTACTCTGTATCTGCAAAATCTACTAGAAGAGTTGAACATCATTGCCACTGCTTTTTCTTTCTTTTTTTCAATATATACACATTGAGGCAGCTACTGCTGTCATTCAGCTTGAATAAATATAAAATAATGGTACCAGAGATAATTAAACCCAAATCTTTCTCTGTACAGAAAGCAGAGTAGCAACAGTTGCAATTAAGCACAGCAGCAGCCTCAGGATTATTCTCCAAACCCCCCCAAGTCAGTTTGTATTATTCTGGTTTTAAATTCTTATTGTTCAAATGGAGTCCCTCACAATTTTTAGTGTAGTTATACTTGAATGCTGCTCTGAAGAAAGAATTACTATTTTCCTATTTCACAAAAGGCAGAAGACAGAGTGATTCCCTCCAGGTATCATACTATTGAACTCCTGCATCCACCAATCTACGCCAGATAATCATAATTATGCAAAATTTTTGGCCAAATCCATATATGGGTGGCCCAGTCCTGCACCTAAATTCACCAAGGAGGAATCCTTAGCTCATGCAAAACCCAAGTAACTTTAGAAACTATCTGTAGCCCCTGGCAGGGAGAAAAACACATCCTTTCCCAGATGAGCACTTTTCATAAATTCCATTATATACGGCATTCCCTGCTAAAGCGGTCAGTCTTACAAAAACAAATTAAAAGAATTTGACACAGGATTTAGGAGATGCCAGAAATAAAGCTAGGTGGCATAATTTTAATTTTCATCCTGCTCTGTATCCTCTAAAACAGAGCCTAACTGTGGCAGCACCTTTTACTTTCACTCTCTCCTGGTCTTCAGCCCAGCCCTAAGCTCTACCCAGTGGCGTTCCACCCAATACTTTGGTTTATTTTCACTGTTCAATATGCATGCCCATCAACACATAGGATTATTCTTTACTCCACAATATTCACATCTTGCTCTGAAGACAGAATTGTTAATTTCTTGATTTCTTTCTACAGTGCCCACATCTATGGTATTTAAGAGCCTCAAAAGCATTAATCACATTCCCTTCTCACAACAAGCCGTGGAAGAGTTATTACCCTGCTCTTCTGATGAGAACTGAGAGGGAGAGATCCAGCTAAAAGGATCTATCACTGGGTGTTTGCTCTGGGAAGCCTATTAGTTGGATTTTTTTTTCAGTATACTAAGCTTTATAGCCATTTATACGTCTCAAGCACAGCTCCAACTGATTTCCCTGACAGACCTGGATGCTCAATATATCTGCAAATCAAACTTTTGCCTCAAAGTGATCAAGAAAGGAAGGACACAAAAAATAGTGACCACCTGGAGGACATTTGGCTCAAAAGACTTAGTGGTACTGATCAGGAACTCGGGTAAAGGCAGAAGTACATTTAATTTTTTCAAGCACCTTAACCATGACCTCATCTTTTCACTCCTCACAGTCCCTGCTTCGTTTGTTGTACACCTTTCAATTTCTGCAGTCAAAAGCACAGAGGTCCTCTGGACAAACAGCCTTCTACATCACCTCTATCCTCTGAGGAAAATGAGACACAATTGCTTTGGGGAAAAGAGTATGTGATCACATAATTAAAGACTACATCATAATGCATATACACAAAGGAGGTTAATTAAAGTTGCCTGTGCATTTCTTAACTCCTAATTCCATTCTCTGTAATCATGCTGACTCCATAACCATAGCCATTTGAGTTTGGAGAGTAAATGACAGCTGCAGTAAATTTCCATTCTTTATGTGACCCAGTCACTAAAAAAAAGTAAGAAGATTTTGCCAACAGCCTTTACAGATATTTGCTGACAGCAGAGTTATGCTGAGATTCAAGAATTAGAGATTCAATTCCATGTTCTACAGATGAGGATTTCCTCCTGGAAAGGCCTTTTGGGGCCATGACTTCTGAATATTTCCCACTCAGTGTGGTCCCCTCTAGCCTGTCACTTTGCTGAATAGGTCTCATAGCCCAGCTCAAGTCTCCTCACCTTTCCAACATCACATTCCAGCCAAGCTGCCGCTGCTAACAACCATCACTACAGGTTGATATTTTACAGCATCTGGAGGAAGCAGATATGTCCCTTCCAGCCCTGTGATATTCACCATGAGAAAAGGCAAGTTAAATAAAAATGAGTAAGCTAATAAAAAGGCTCTCCTGGTTAAAAGCTAAGTGATTACAGCTGCTATATCAGATTGCAAATGACAGAAGCATCTCGTAAAAGAGTCACCACATGCACACATACATCAAGAAAGCAAGCAGAAAGGCTGAGCTGTTTATAAATCTACCATAGAGAAAGGGATCCACAAGGGGATCAGTAACTCTCTTCACAGAGCTCTTAAGCTAATTCTTCCAGTCTCCAAAGGGCTGCATCAATTTTAATGACACAGCTATGATCCTCCCAAACCATGAGCATGATTTCAAGGAGGTTCTGATCAATGCAGTCTCCTCTTAGACTTCAAATACCTGCACACATACCTCCACATGCTGTCTGGCATACAGCTTGAGATTGAAGGCTTCTGAGAAGCACCAAATAAGCAGACACAACACTGAAAAAATTTCTACCATGCTGCAAGGAGGGAAGAAATGGGAGAAATGAGGCTGTACTCTGTGCTTAGAGGAGAAATAGGAACGCTGTTTTTTTCAAAATGGACTTTTACCAAAACAAATCAGGCGGGCACACACCAAATAAACCCGTATTTATGGCCATGGTACAAATGTGGAAATTTCCTCCCTGTTGCTGACCCTGAGCAGTGCCACTGCCCATCCTCACTGTGCACATTTGTCCAAGCCCACACACTGAACGCTGCTCTCACCTCATCCCTGGGAAAGCAGAAACTCCTGGTTCTCACATGACACATGGAAAGTGCTAACGGCAAGGCCTAGGAGATGAGACTTTTCTAAAGTCACTAAGGACTCCACAGGCTTCTCTTAGCTGGGGTGACTGACAGCACGGTCTGAAAGACTAGGATGCTTAAAGCTCTTTCTGAGAAAGTATCAAAAAAGGTGCAATTGCAAACTTCAAGAGTTACTTTCAAAAGTATTGCCCCTGAACTATCTCTTCAAAGTTTTCTTATTTAAAATTAGATCTTCCTGTTTCAAACCATTTTCTTTTGAATCTCAATCCCTCCTGAAAATGAACCTCGTCCAATTTCCACTACTAAATGCTGATTCTCATTATCACAACTCTCATTTGGATAACACACTACTACACATTACTGCACACTGACATACAACACTGCTTTGAGTCAAAGTTCTTATTATTAACCTTAATGACCAAAAAGCCATGAATAGAAATAAGTCTGTGCTATATGCTAACAATCAAATGACCTGTAGAAAACTGGCAGAACTACATCAAATGGAAATGCCTCATCTCTACTAATATCAAGTATGTTAAAGGAAAATGGGAATCAATGTGTTTTATCTTACACCTATATATGTTGATGCACACATGCATTATCCTTCAGAATATGCACATGTAGGGATATGTATATAAAATATACATACATGTTATACACAGCTTTATATAATGTATATTATTATATACCAACTGTAAGAGTCTCCAAATCACATCTCCACAACACACTTCAGAGCTGAGGAGCTTTTGTCATCCGTATGTGAAAATGACTCAAGTTTAAGAGTGCCCACTACAGAGTGCCCAGATTTCACATGGGCCAGGACCATTTGTTCCAGGACAGTTCTCCTTGAGCTTCTGACAGAGGCAGCAAGAAACTTTGCCTCTGCCAAGCTGCCCTAAAAGACTGCCCTTCCTTTTCCTGCAGGCTTCTAATTAATTTTTCAGCTTCTGTAACAAATGAAATAAAGTCCTGTGGGTAATCTGGCAGTCCTGACTCTCACCCTGAAAACCTGTCACCATCTCCTACCCTCCAGCTGGTTTTCATGGCCTGGACACCAACTTCCTTATTGTGTAACTTCACATTGCCACCTACCTCTTCTCTGTATGCCACTGCGACAGCTCCTTTCACTCCTGTTTGGATTTCATTAGCAGGAGTTTGAGGCTAAAAGAGAAAGTTTTGCTTCCCAATACTATGACCTGCACCAGAAGGGGCCTTGGTCCTTGGGAGAGCAATGGTAAAAGGTTTTCTTGCTGGGCAGTGCCCATGCAGACAATTTTTACTAACACTTGGGAACTTTGCTGAACTTCAAGGCTCTCTGACAAGATTGTAGTATTAACACAAATTTGACTGTTTTGAACTGATTTTTCAAGGGAATATAATAATCTTTTCAAATTTTACCTATTTTTAATATGAGTAAAACAATGCTTTGTCAAACCTAATACAGAGAAAGAGATGATCAGGTTTTTTGACGTTAGAAAAAATTTAAAAATATTACCCTGAGGCAGACGAGCTGACAGGGAAGATTTCAGCTCAAACAATGAAATACTAGCAAAGTTGTAAAACCTTTGAAAATAGGAGCTTGTAATAAAAAACATTAGGCAACTTTAATTACAGTTGTTTCTGCCTGAGTAGTTGCCTATAGTAACTCTCTTCTAGTGCCATTTTCTTTATGAAAAGATAATTAAAAAAAAAAATCCAAAGTGAAATTTATACTAAAATCTACATATCTAAGAAAAACTTAAAAAAACAGAACAGGTAAAAATTATCTTATATATCATTAAAGTATATAAATAGGACTTGTCTGTGTATATGAATATATTTCAAAGTCAAATGAAGTATTAGTCTATGGAGAGGAATTTCTACAAAAAAGAAAAACCAGTATGGATCCAAGAGAGTTAAGAAAATAAAATGAAATGTGTTAAATCACTGCCTTCATTTTTTGATTGTATGATCCCATTCCTGTAAAGAGGAGAATCTGCCCCTCAGGACTCGGCTCTGAAAGGTGGGAATCTGTAAAGATTCCAGCCTTTCTCTGTATCATTATTTTTTCAGTTATATTTACACTCTCAGTTGCCACTACAGTCTCTAATGTGCAATAGTTAGAATCACAAAACCTGCATTGCAAAGGTTTGCATAAAAATTAATTAGCTTTCATCTCCAGAGAGTAGGGATCCTCCAGGTCACCATGGAAGCCACTGGAGATACAACCACAGCTGCTTCAACACTGGAGCTCATTCCCCAGCTCAACTTTCCCCCCTTCACCAGGATAATCAACTTTGGTGATAAAAAGAAATTGTTTCATCAACTCTTTTACAAACTGACACAAGCAGCTCCATTCACTGCAACAACACTTCTAAAGCAGCTAGGAGCTCACATCAGAGGCTCAAGGAAATGATTTACATTAACTGAAAGAGAAGCAATCAGAAATAGCACAAATTACTTCACTATCATTTAACAAGTAATGTTTGAGTTTCATCCCACCAGAAACTGCAGTGCCAATCAAAGAAGATGCTCCCAGACTTCTGGTTCCAAGGAAGTGGGAGGCACCCTTCTATTGGCCATAACATCAGGAGAAACAGGTTTTAGAAGTGAATGAAGGACACATGACACACCAAACGTAGAGAAGAAATGTTCTGCAAGGACATGCCTCCCCCCACGACAGCACACACAATGCATTTTAACTCTGCAAACTGCAAGAGTGGCCAATGTTTCTTACATCGTTCAGCTGCTTATTGCGGGCTGGGATGAGGGTACTGCTTAGTTGTTTATTCCCTGCCTTTAATGCTGCATCTCTTCTTGCTTGCTCAAGCAGAACTCTCGCTCGTTCTTTAAGTTCTTCCTGTCTTGACAACATACGTTGCTTAAAAATAAAGAAATATAATTAACAGCAAGGCAGCCTCAGGGTACTGAAGGTTTATACAGTAGTTAATAGCCAGCGGCCTTCCTATACAATAAAGGTCAGAAGCCACATGAATTATGTCTTCATGAGGTGACAGAGCATTTATAGAAATGAAAAGATGATCAAAATGTAAAAAAAAAAAAAAAAAAAAAAAAAGTCGAAGGCCTTTATAATGTAAATTGGAGTTCTCTTCCTTCCCCTTAAAACTTAATTTCTATCAACATTTAATGCCTTTAAACTGCAACTGTGGAAAAAACCCAACTGGCTTCACAGAAGCCATGTCAAACATGCTGTGTTTACTTATTTACTTTAATATGTATGCAAATATGGCTACAACAAAAATGCTTTGTTGGCTACTTATATGGGTACCACTCACTTATAACTTAAACTGAACACAAAGAAGCTGGGTACAAGGCAAAAAACCCTCCAAAAATATCTGCTTCTACTGAATTCATGAATATGCACAAGTCCCTTCTTCTTACAAAGGACTGAGCCTACTTTAAGAGCAGAAATATCAAAAGGGGGTTCTGCACAGGCAACACAAGAACATGAGCAGCTCCCAGGCAGACACACTCCCAAGGGCTGGTTTCTTAGTCAAGGTCAACTATGAAGAGTGGGAAAATGCATCTCCAGGCCTTTCCATGGGCCAGGTGTTGCCTGCTGTGCTCCTGCAACAACCATGTGGAAATGGAGTGGTTGACTCTAAGCAACAAGTGAGCGTAGGTTCAGAGGGAGCCTCACATCTGAGATTTTACTGCCATATGCGAATAATTAACAACAAAGAACTGCCTTTAAAGCCAACTCCTGCTTTTTCTTGGCCTGTTACACCCTTGTCCATGAAAATCTTCATAGAGAACAAATCCTGTCTCCTCCTGCTCTTTTATTCTGTATGGGCCAAGCTGTTCCTTTTTCATCCAGTACACAAAGATGATGATGATGATGATGATGATGATGATGATGATGATGATTAGAAACCTCACAAGACTTCACTGACTAAAGGAAAAAAATTCGTTGACTCTGGAACCTATATTTGGCCATTATCACTCATCTATAGACTGCTTCTCTTGCAATAAAATCATCTTTACGGTGCTTACTCAGAAAAAAATCCCATAAAAATATTTGAAGCAATTCATACTATCAGAAGACTGGATATATTCTTTTCTTACCAGAGCTAATGGCACAAAGCCCAAACTCAAGAAAATTCTTCACAAGGGTAAAATTATAAGCTTGTTTTGGCCTTTTTGTAAGTGGAAGTGTTAACATGTTTTAAATATTTTTATGATGATATGATTTATTGATACTACTCAGCATATATATAATATTCAACTTCCATTCTCACAATAAATCTGCAAGGTAGGTGGGCAAACACTGTTATCTTTACAGAAAGGGAAATGATATTGTGGTGAAGTAACATGCCTTAGGCCACTCAATGGAAAGCAGCATAATTTAACAGTTTGGAGTTTCTACCTCACCATCCTGGCTATGTTCATGAGACTCTGTGGTTTCCCAGACAAGATTCTGAATTACCTTTAGTAAATTTTAAGGTATTCAAAGTTTTACATTTCCTAATGAATTGATATCTATTTGCAGCCTTTGCTTCAGTATGCAACACTCAGAGGAAATGAGTTGCAACAGACAGTAGCAAAAACTTCGGAGCCATCTTTGAGATAGTTGAGAATACAAATTTCTTTAATTGGAGAGAGACTGGAAAGATCAACAGTGGGACAATTTCTGTAAATTTTTTGTGTAATGATTGTTTTTCAGCACTACCTACTTCTCAGGCAAAATATTTATTGCCCAAAAATAAAAATACATTGCTCACCTCACCATGTATGCCGAAGATTTGGTGTAAATTACAAACACAGAGAAAGAACTTGAACAGCACCTCCATCCTAATTCACAGACACAAATGTCTTACCTGGGCTGTTTTTGCAGTTTGATCTGCATGATTTAAAGCTGCTCTGGCATCACTGTCAGAATCAGATTCTGTTTGCCTCGGAGAAGCATGTGGTTTCTTTGCAAGATCTGTATCCATATTATAGGAGTATCCTGGCTTAGAAGTAGGAGATAAACTCGGTTTTGTGACAGGTAAACTGGGATCTGCTCTTGTGCTCTCTGTGGATCCTATACATCCCAGCTTTTCTTGCTCTGAGAAACCAGGGGTACTGTCTAAGCTCTGGTGTCTCTTCTTGTTGTTATCTTCACAAGCAACTGTGGGAGACATATCCTCCTTTTGATCACTGACATGTGCTAAGTCACTGAAGTCTAAAGTGTCAGTTATCAGCAATTTCTTCCTTCCCAACACAGGCTGCGCTTGTGTTGCATCTGTACTGCTACACTTCCCGATTTCTTCAGACGCGGAAGTCCTCCCGGAGCTCTGCTGGGATTTCTGCGGATCCGTGTCACTTCGAGTCCTGCGTGAAGAAGGGGAAGCTGTGCTTGGGCTTAAGTGGTCATCGGGAGTCTGATGCTCGCTCTCGGATTCGCCGACGCCGCTGTCGTTTACGAACACGGAGTCGTCCTGCGAGGCGAAGTCGGCCAAAGCGCTGTCCGGGGGCTGCAGCTCGGGCTCCCGCTTCAGGTCACTCAGCTCCGCGTAGAACTTCTCCTGGTCCACAGAACTGTTGGTGTCCGTTTCGTAGTTGCCCACTTTGTATGTGCTCTTGCTGCTGTTCTCCTCTATCTGAACCACGTTCAGCTCCTGGCCGCAGAAATGTGCCCTTATCTGATAGAGATAGGTCATAACAGTCAGTTTGTCAGGGATGGCCAACAAAACCATGTCCGAAGGCTCCAGCAGTCGCGATATTCCCAAACTGGCAAACCCGTCGTAGGCCTTTGAAGACAGACAAAATAAAGATCACAGTGTGGCAGTTTCTTACCCATCATAACATCTCAAAAATGCAAGTGGAAGTTTCAATCAAAATAAGCAAACCTCAAAACCAACCAATATTACAGGGAGAACATGGCTCTGACTCTGTTACTTATTATTCTTTTGCCTTCATTATAGTTATTACTACTTTCTGGTGCACCATCCAACATCCAGCTCATTGATTTGTCCTGATGGCTTCTACACACGTCCCAGGACATCTTCATAGCAAAGCAGACTGAGAGAATGTAACCAGCAAAAACACTCAAATAGCATTGTTTTAAATATTTTTAACATACTTCAATGCCATACTATACTAAAATTTTTTCTTACTCAAAATTCTGAGACTTCTATGAGTAAACAGCTATTCATGAAACTGCAGCTTGAAAACCCTTCTTTTTGCACTAGGAAAACCTACCAATATCTTAAATGGTTCTCACTCAAGTTGCAGGAAACAAGCAAACAAAAAAAGTCTAAGAGCTGGACCAGAAAAAAAAGGAACTCAGGATGGCTTTTTAAGATAAGGAACAAAGATATAAGAAACACGACACTAATCCATCTTGAGCTTTATCATTGCTGATCAAACCTTCTGCCTTCTATTGGTCATGTAATTGCAGTGATTCCTGCTGATGAAAAACTATGTCCAGACAGTCAAAAGGAACACCACCACAGATTACTTCACACTAGACATAAATCACATTAATCCATCAAGCAAATGCATTTTAAAAACATTTGTTGATGCTAAATTTATAAGAAAGAGAGAGTGAAAATCATTCCCATTTCACTTTACTTTCTAAAAGCTGAACAGTTGCAAGCCTCCCACTTTGTGAGGCCACATTGTCTTCTTTTACTGCTGGCCCTTTAAGTGAGTGGGCTTGGTGCATCAGGTTTTTCTAGTTTTGAAGAATTAAAGCCGTTTCTCAATTTACAATTAATTATTACTATCCTGGATTAACCTTGGAAGACAATATTGTGTTTCAAGGAAGTCTTTAAAAGGCCTCCTGTTAGCGTAGATGCACTCAGTTAAAGCATGTGGGCTTCTCCTCCCCCAGGAATCCTGCAGCTCCTTTTCAGCGTCTCCTAAAGGGCCTTACAATGTTCACAGTTGATCCTACACTATTTTGAACAAAAGCAGATGCTAAATTTAAGACATGGATGAGAAAACTGTCCTTTCACAAGGAAACAGTAACACACATCACTGGCTTCAACTCTTGAACTTTACATTTTTTCCTTAATTTCTTTAGTTTAAAAAGAATAGAGAAGAAAAAAATAAAACAATTTTTTTTTTTTTTTAATCCTCTTGGTTTTTATATTACTAAGAATTCAACAGTGAGACAAAATGTGGGGCTGGGCTGGCCTGCTCCTGGCAGACCCAGATATTTTGTTTGCTCTGAGAAAAAGAGGCTCTCTCCTCCTCCTTGCAATGTCATTCCCTACTCAATGGTCCAATAGTTTTCATTTCAGCTGCTTTTCAAACTCTGCTTTCAAAACCTGGAATTTATCTTCCCAAAATTTTGCATGCCTCCCCCTCATGCTCATGTATAACTTTCCAAACCACTTGAGGTGAAGTAATTTTTATATAATTATAACAAATGATTCATTATAACAAATAATTTTTATATCATTGTAACAAATGATTCTAGAGTTTATCTAGACATATAAATGGTCTGAAGAATTTATTTCTAAGTTCCTCTGTGGTTCTCCCCATACAAAATGATTCGGCCTAAAATCATTGCTGGTATTTGGTGTAGTATTTCTTGGGAAGGTTTATTATGATGAGAGACTGTTATGGCATTTATAAATACAGAGCTGTGCTTAGATATAGGAGCAGCAGTGGCAAACATGACTGATGTATTTGCTGGTACAAAACTCCAGATGGAACAGAAAAGCAGCAAAATTATAGGTGGGAGGGAATGGCAGCAACTTGGATGGTAGAAGAGGAACAGCTGTCATTTACAGCATCTTGGGAAACAGTTGGAGGAGCAGGATCAAGCTGACTTGGAGGAGAGGGAGACAAGATGGGTGGGACTGAATAGACATGAGGAGCACAGAGAGCAGCAAGTCAAGGGAGAGCAGTGCAGGGATTTGGGTGGCAGCCTAAGGCATGGCAGACAGCAGCAATGATGGATGCTCATGCCACAGCAGAAACAGGCTGGGCATGGACATGCCGCGAGCCACCCGTGCTGTCTGTGGACTAAAGGTAATGCCAGGAAGTGTTGTTTGCTAAGTGGGTCAGTGCTGATTCAGTGGCATAAATAACTTGTTACCTCACACTGCAGGTAGTGGGAGTCACCATCTGAATGAAGAATGACAGGACTTAAGGACAGGCACACCAGCCAGGGCAGCCAAAGCCCATAGACATGACTTGACCTAAACTCCTTTTATACTCTCAATTTCTTATTTATATGCTAATAAAACTAAACTCTATGACTATCTCCCAGGGTCTATAAAATTAAGGTGAGGACAGTGTTTCAGGTCTCAGGAAAGGTACTTGCTTAGAAGTAACACTATAGCAGGATTGAATTTGGAATTATGGATATTCTCAGTACAGCTTCAATCACTTTTTGTTGGCTGCTCAGTTCTTCTGGTGATGCCTGGGATTAAACAAAGTTATTTCCTGCTGATGCCTGACACCTATTCCCCATCCCCTCTCATTCTCATCCACATTTTTGCTTCTCTCCTTTCAAAGTACACTAGATATGTAGATTGGCATGCCAATGCTCTACAGACAGTAGCTCTAAACAAGCAATTGTGTGTTCTGGATGTGTCCATATAGCACTATGTGATGGGTTGTTCTTCACTACTAGAAAAGCTGGGAGTTTCCTGATATTCCAGCATATTTATAAATGCATCATATTTCTAATTAGTTTGTAACATAGTATTAATAGAGAAAATTTTCCAAGTCAAATTATTTTTGTCAAACACAGGCATAACTCAGTCCCAATTTTTGCAAATATTTACTACTCTGCATGTTTAACTCTGCTTCTACATTATCCTACTGATGCCAACAAGCATCTCCTACACATGCAATTAGATCTGTTCTTATGACTTTGTGGAATCAAATTGTAGAGGTGAGCACCTATTACAAAAATACTAACTCCAGTTTCAAGGTAAGGAATATTTTCCATTTTGACTCAATACTACCCCTGTAAATCTGAATTCTTCTATTTAAATGTATAATTTAAAAGAATTCCTTTTAAAAACGGGATATTTTATTAAGATGATCACTCAAGTTCCAATGTATTAAGGAATTTGTTAGAAATGGCCAAGAACTGGGGAGCATCATAAAAATAAGAAGTGCCAATTGAACATCCAAAAGATATATCCACATGATAAATGAACCAAGCTTCTCTAAACAATGACTAAAACCAGAAATTCATTATCAGCACCATACTGTTGTGCCCTTCTACTTCTCATTCCTTCATGTTGTCAAAGATCCAGCCCAAGTCTTGTTTAGTAGCTTATATTTTTAAAGTGCAGGACCTTTTGTGAGCGAGACAAAATATTTCTAATGTTGATAAGGAACTATAGTGCCAGTATGCTGTAATTTTGATAAATTTTCCCTTAATTTAAATTTAATTATTATTTAATAATAATAATCAAATGGACGTATTAAATCAAATTACCTGTTTAACACTACTAGGAAGGTAATATGGATAGTTAGCTATATCTGAGATTTAAGTAGAAGCACAACTCTTTAGACCAGCTGGGAAAGTATCCCTGTAATGTTTGTAATTTTCTCAAAGATAATCCTGGTTTCTCTTTTGTTTCTGATCGAAATTTGAATTTCCAATGTGCACCAAAAATACCTTCCAATTCAGATTGATGCCAATGTAGTAGTTGTTTGGGATTTTTTAAATATATGTATATTCAGGAGACTAAGCGTATTTACCTATCTCCCAATGAAGTCTTTTTCTTTTTTTTAAATTTACTGACAAGCTGATTGACAGACATCAATTGGGATCCATCAGCACAAGCACCACAGGCAATATTCCAATCATTTCCCAACTCTGTAACACACTGACATATTGGCCAAGATCAGATGTCACAGGTAAATACCCTTTTTTATTCAGCATCAGTGGCAGCACCCAACTGGCAAGTGGTTGGTATTATAAAGAACCTCCGATGACATGCCTTTTTTAAGAGTGCATTTCCATCCCTAATTATACACAGTATTTGCACTGAAACAGTTGTTAAGAAATCTTAAGATTTCCTCTTTTTTTTAAAAATTAAAACACAAACAAGGTGATTCACTTCTAAAATATATACTCTTATGGGTTAACCTTTAATCTATGGTTTTCCTTTTGGGGAGAGGGAGAGGCAGAAAAACATAGGAAAAAAAAAAACCTGCTTCAGACAAAGAAAATCATCCTATTCATCTGAAGATGTTATTTTAATTGGTTAGGAGGAATCATTGTCAAATGTGTTACATATCTGCATGGAATTTCTAGGCAGCCATTGTTGGCAGTGCTGCATTCACTCCAACCAAGGGCACACGGGGTTATCTGGCAGAACTGTGTGAGACCAGGAAATAAATCTGCAGGAAGCAACTGAGATACTCAGGGTAGCTGTCAGGCAAAGGCTGGCAAAGTGATGAAAGAAAAAAACTGCACAATAATAACAATCACTATTTCTTCAATTCTGGGAACTATATCCTGTTAGAGACAGGCTAAAAAGTTCACTGTTTGCCATCACAGTTTCACAAAGAAAAGATGACTGATCATACTGCTAACATTTTTAATTAATAATCTATTCTTTCTTTTTTATAATCCAGCTTAATTAGGCCAGACGGTCAACAAAACTTGAAGTACAAAAACATATGGTCACAGAAAATACTCTGATGCCACAGATAATCCACTTAGGTCATTGTAAGTCCTCCTATTATTATGAAAAAAAATATCATCAGCTAAATACTCATTAGATACGAGCTGCTCAGAAATATTTCATTATTTATAATACTTAAGTACTAAATTAAAGACAAGTAACTCCCTGTTTAACACATAAGTGTGCAGGCACATTAAAATATAAACAAAATTAATTTTAATAAAGCACTTTCATAAATTCCATGTAAGTAAATAATACTAGATTGCAGATATGTTTGCTATATAATATTGAACTTGATAATTTATTTAAAGTATATTTTTATACCTTCATCTCAGTTAAATTTAGTGCCTTTTAAAGCAGAATAAAAATAAAATCACAGCTTTAAGAAGGCAGATACTTAAAACAATTTTCAGATGATCTTTAGGAACAATTTTATTATCAGTGACTCACATGAAAATTGTAATTTCTAAACATGTCCCTAGGGCCCAACTGAAGCTTGTAACATATCTAAAATAGTGAGCAGAAATAAACAGTCTACTGGTGATTCCCAAACTGAATTCCTGCTTCTTCCAGAGAAACTTTTTACATCTTGCACCTACAAAGAGTGGTTTAAAGCAGTTGCACAGCACAAGGCTATTAACTATTTTGCTAGCATTTAATTTATTTGTAAAGGAATATGTCAACACCTTTTATCCTAAACCTCCCATGTTGTGCATACTACTTCATTCAGCTGATGCAGTGTAAGAGTAGGTGTAAAATTCCATCTTTAAAAATATAACAATCACCATCACAGCAACATCAACCATGCTCAGCTCCCAGAGCCTTGTTAAAGCAACAGCAAGAGAAGCCTTGTGTGCCACAGTCCAAGAGCAGTTACATTTTTCATTCTTTTAATTACGTGGCTGATTGGAAAAACCAGAGCAGTGCTCACAGAAGGCTGGCCAGGCCCCTCCTCTGCTCTCACAGTTAATGTAGGCCATACAAATATTAAACTCTAATGCCAGCCCTGCACTTGTTGTGAATGTTAAAACCATGACAAACTCGAGTCAATAACACATCCGATCTGAACCGTGGGAGGCCGAACACCTTCTGTGAGCCACAGTTATGACCTTACAAAACAACCACACTTTCCCAAAATTAATAAAAACCTGCAGTGAAGTCAAAATTGAGGCTATGGTTTTGTTTTTGGGTTTTGTTTTTTTTGCCTGGCAGTTCTTACCTTTTTGTTGTTTTCTTTAATATCTTGAGGATTCAGGGACTTGTAGTCACTGAGGGGGAAAATGGCACAGTGGGTATATACAGTATTTGATAAAAGCAGCAGTTTTAAAACAAACTAAATCTAAAAATTTGACATACAATAATATCATACAGTAACTAGCAATTTCACAGCAATTCAATCAACAAAACTAATAGTGTGGAAAATTAAAGGAATAAATAAATAAATAAATAAACACCGATTACATGTTTCATTGCCTGAAGCTCTCCATCTAAAAAAGAAGTTAAGGCAGGGACTAGAGGCCAGCCCTGACAACCAAATTTACCAGGAGGTAATCCGTCCTTGTCAACATACAAAGAGCTTATTCCTCTCATCTCATTTCAACACTGGCGCAATTCTCATAATCATCTTGAAGTCAGTTCTTTGTATAAGATTAAGAAGAAGAAAAACAAATCACAGAGAGGGGAGAAATAATTGTTTATGCAACAAGGGAGAGCAAAGAGGTCACAAAGTTTGAGCATTCATAAATCTGGTTTCTTAGAAAGGACAGTTCCCTGCTTGAAAGCAAAGGGTGAAAACAGTTCAGCACCTAAAACACATTGGTATTTTATTTTCAAGTTAAAAAATTGTTCAATATTTCTATGAGAGTTAGCTTATGCAGGCAAAGAGTATACAACTTACATTAGGTCTGGTCTAAAGTGATGTAATATTGCACAAAAGGATAAACCGTTTCTCCACGACGTGGTGAAATTGGTGATTTTCACTCCCCTATAGTTTTTTGTAACTTCTTTGCACCACACGAGCAATGACTGACTGGCATTTGGCTTTCTCCCCAAAACAGGACTTGGTATTGGGCTTGGCTGGAAAAAAAAAAAAAAAAAGAAAAGAAAAAAAAAAAAAAGAGAAGATAAAAGAATTTAATGGAAGATGAGAATTAACATTAATTGACCTAACTAGATGATCTGTATCCTTTGATGTGAGTTTAGGTCCTTCACAGCTGTCAGTTTACAATGACTGTAACTTGCAAAAGACACAAATCGCGAGTTATTATCTGCAGTTGTTGCCCTAGGCACTTGTCTCCCAAGGATGCAGATATACAGGATTCCAGATCTACACAGGGGAAGAGGCCAAGAATTGTACCAGTGGAAACACCCGTGCTGAAGCACGGCACAGCCCTGCACAGCCCGTGACACGGAGCCTTGAAAACACTTCCCAAAAATGCAGCTATGGAAAAGCATCCCCACGAGCCCTTTCACAATCAAAATCACGACACAGGATTGATGAATTCCTCTGGTAAAGGCTCCAGAGGAGAGTTTTGGTGCTCTTTCTGTGTCAGTGAGTGACTGCATAAAGGTAATTATGGTACTGTCTTTCTGAACAGCCACTTCCAACCATACCCGAAGAGCTGCCTCTTCCAGGCTTCAGCTTTTCTATGTGGAAAAGGAATTTCAGATGAAAGCTCTTATCAGAAGGTGGTTTCTAACAAGTGTCATTAGCTAACAACAATTATCTAATCATCATTAGCTAATAATGACCATTTCCAAAACCAGTTATTTTGACTCTTTTAGTAACATTTTTGTGGGCATAAACCAAGAAATAAAATAGAACACGTCAGGCATTTGGCATTTGTCAGACTATCTGCTGCTCCTCAAATTCAGCATACTGCATACTGATTGCAGCAGCTGTTTTCAAGACACACACACTTCCCTAGAAAAATACTTTCACTTTAAAGACTTTTTAGATCTAATCAAACAGGCAGAATGTGACTGATGCAAATCCTACATTTGAATTACAGTGAAAGAACTGAGATCCCCTATTCTTTCAATGTAATACCATTTAAAGCATATATACAAAACAAACAAGCTCTTGATGCACTTTAGAGCTAGAGAGTTCCCAAATTAAGACAAATTAAGAGCAAGTAATTTACTGTATCACAGCCACTTTATGGTCAAACGGATTTACTTGTTATTGTCCATTTGTGAAAGACCAACGATGCCCCCCCTTGACTGAAGCCTGTCAGTGCTCAGCAATTAGCTGCTATCAACTCATTTGTTTTCACTGCTTCTGGGGAAAAAAAAAAGTGCAGAGCTGGGGAAGTAATTTTTCATTTACTGTCAAATCAGCCCAAAAAAGTTGTTGCATAAACACACTACCTCCTCACAGACAGAAGCACTGCTAACTCATTTACAGAGTGCAAAAGGTATACCTCGCTGAAACTTTTTTAACACCACATCATATGTACAAAATAACTTGTTAGAAAGTGCCTACGTTTTGTAATCCTGTCAACAATTCAAATCAGCATGAACAAATCCATTAACGACGAGACAAATATCCCCAAATACACTGAATTAACAGCTTTAACAGGGATATACAAAATAGGGAAGGAAAAGCAGCAATAAATTATAAACTTTACCACACACAAGATTTTAATCAGAGAAATAAATATTGCATAGCAGCTGCCAGACTGTTACTCCAGATTCAGTGAAGTAGCTAAGAGGGTGTTTTTCTCTTGTTTTCTTTACAACTTGAAGAAAAACCTAGTAACTAATCATTGACCTCAAATTTAAGGTGCTACATTACTTAAAAGATATTTTCTATTATAAGTTACAGACAAGGAAATAGCACTACTGAGAGATGTATTCAATGAGAGAAAAAAACTAAAACATCATTATCAAATAGTGGAAAGGTGATATTTTAACAAATTATTAATGCAAAAAGCTACTTCTTCAAATCATAGAGCACTGCTTACCAGATATATTAAATGTTAATTGTAAAGGCTTAATACTTGCTGCTGAAACTCTCAACAAAAATGGTAAATTTTCCAGTCACCTCAACACTTTCTGGTTAACACTGAAATTGCCTTAGGCAATATTGCCATTTAAATTACTTTAATTACTTATCTAATAAACTGAAGATATAACTGAATTTAAAACCAGATTTTACAGAAGGAAATACAAAGGTATTAAACCAATAAATCAAGCAGAATTTCATACTTTATTTAAAAATTTATTCTAAAATTATCAATGTTTAAAAAGATAGACTGCAGAATCCTTGAAAATCTGGAGCTTTTTTCTGTGTTTGTCTTTCCACTTATGTTAGATTTTCAAAAAGCACTTTTTCCAGAATACAGAAGATTTAGGACGCACATAATGTGCATAACACGTACAATCTACTCTTCTCTTACCTGATAAAGCAGAAATTGTATAAGGTTTTCTTTCCACACTTATTAGTCCATGTTTTTTTGATAAAGGTGAAGTTAATACCATGACAATGTTATGCTCCTAATCACCACCTGCGTCAAAGCTTTCATTATTTAATCTATGATAAAAGCATTTAACTCCAGACACAATGGAAATACAGAAGTAAAGGCAGAACTGTGTGTGAGCACTTGACAGGTCTTCAGAGGAGTTTACAAATGTTAGTTTTAGTTTCTTTTTCATGTATGTGTGAAAAACCATTATGCAAAACATTTCCTTTCGATATTTGTATGTTGGACATATTAATTACTGGCTTGGTGCAAACACAATTACTACCAAGTGCCTATTTCTAGCATGTATTTGCTCTACATGATTAGTAGGAACTAATCAGATGAAATGAAAATTTAATAACCTTTTTCTTACATCATTCTTTTCAGCACTGACTACACAATTCTTCTAAACGACACAGCAGTCACAACTTGCCTTTTTGAGCTCAAAAGCTGAAGTCCCTGCAAACTCGGCTGGAAATGCCACTAGAAAGCCCAAGATATCCACAGCAGATTGCCAGAGCTGCTCACTGATCAACAGGTTGTGGAATCCAACACAACTGGCTTATGTCCAGCCGTGGAGCAGCACACGGCGAGCGCGGAGGTTCCAGAGCTCGTCCCTCACAGGGTAGCTCAGATCTAAACGCAGCATCGTGCGATGGATTTATCAGCTGGAGTCAGCACTGGCTTTGGGATATCTTTGGTTCACACTCAACAAAAGCACTGAAGTCTCTATTCTTCTTTTTACACATTCTGGAAGCTCAGTTGATATGTTTTATAGTGTATGCATTTTTTCTCTTGGGAGATTATCCCATCAGACCATTACGTTAACAAGAGGACAATAGCTTCAAGTATTAGGCTGCATACCCACACTTAAAATATTCAAACAGTTGTTTTTGCTGCTCTGAGGAACCCAGCACCAGGCACAGTGATGGCTCACACAGCAAGGGCTCAGCTGCATCTCTGACACAGCCCAACACTCAGGAGAAGAAAATGAAGACTGGAACTGTGATGAGAACATGAGTCTATGGGACAGTGACACAGCCAGGATGAAGACTCTAGGGACTCAGACTGAGGACCTCAAGGGCTTGTAGGTAGGTTGCATGGGGGTAGAGGTGTTTAAAGAAAGCTGGAGTGTTGAAGCCCAGAAGAGAAAGATGCTGAGAGGAGTAAGGGAAAAAAAAAAGATTTGTAATCTAGGTGGAACACTTACATGGTTTGAGTTTTATATTAATGAATGAACACAACTCCTAGAAGAGGAAAGGAACTGAGACAACCACCCAGGACTGGTAATTAACTGCAGGAGAAGAAGCTCAGATTGAGCTAGCTCAGATTGAGATAGGGCTGAAAGGCAGAATAGGGAAGACCGACAAACAATGAACAAGCAAGTTTTTTCCCTCAAGAGGCAAGTACAGACACTGGCCTCTAACTTATTTGACTGAGCAAAATAAAAGGGATTTTCCCGTACCCCTATCAAAACCACGACGCTGTCTGGGCTCACTGAAAATTGTGCAACCATTAAAATGCAAGGTAAGGTAAATGAAAGTAAGACACAAGTAGGTGAGTGAAAATGTGCAGCATGTGGCTGGATGTAGAAGTCCAGGAAATTCAGCTGAACTGAACAGTCTGCAAAGCTGTATAAAGGTGCAATAGAAGCAAGACACCAAATACATTTCAGTCAAATAGGTACGTTTATATCCTCAAAATTATATTCTAAAATTTTGGTTTTTAAACAACACAGGACTTCACCCATAGGAATGTCCCATTAGCCTGGGAGTATTAGAATTTGAATATGGCTCATTTAATAGAATTTATGCCTTTGGCAAGGTCTGCATGTGTCCAACATGCATTCAATTTTGTTTATTCTGGGCTGTGGAACAGTCTGGGCGTAAGTCAAGAAGTGGTATCAGGAATTTCACATACAATATGGAAAGAGTCTGCAAAGATAGAATGGAACAGCTTTCTGTTTTATTCCAAAAATGGAGAAAGCATCCTCATGACCCAGTTGTGCTGAGATGTTCTTTACTTAGGGTAGTTAGGTATTTTTTACATAGCAGGTCACCATAAGATTACAATTTAGTGACACATCAAAATACAAGTGGCATTGCTCTTTGCTTCTTATAAGGGAAGATCATGCATGTATTAGAAAATACACATTTCCTTGAAAGAAGTGTTAGTTCTGCTATTCTGTTACTCTGATAAACAAATTGATCAGTTTAGGAGAACATTCTTTAACTTTGTGCTCCTTATTTGCATGGTGCAAAATGTCTCTGGTTCCTACTGTCCCTAAAAATGAACGAGATATGAAAACCCAGCTGCTGGACACAAGTTACACTGAATTTATTTCCTATATATGACTAATAATGAGCATTTAGGTAACCTCCAGGTTTCAGCAGCAGCAGACATCTTAAAACTTCGCCCTCCTCACTCTTCTGATTGTGCCTACAGCTAATGTGGATATGCAATAAAATACAAACTTTTATCTCAAAAGCCTTAGGCATAAGCTTTAAATTGCTTATCATTTCACAAGTTTAATTTTGGCACAACCAAACCCATGAGCCCATGTTCAATCACAACCCAACACTCAGACGTCTGCCTGAGCTGACATGATGCTCTCACGTTTGAACGTAGAAGGTGAAGAGGAAGGTGAAATCCTTGGGACACACCTCAAGTTAGCAGTTGGTCAAGTAGATCTGATTATTTAATGCAAAAGGGTTTTCAGTTGCCTGTTATATATTTTGATGGCCAGGAGTCTGGAAAGAGCTTTTCCAAACCATACCTGGGCAAAGAAAGGAAAGCAAGCCTGCAGATGGCTGCCTCTGGTTACTTTTACTCTGAGCACCAAGGAAGCGGTCTGGTAGAAAATTACAGTATGCCATCACACAATTGAAATGTGAACATGTATATAACCTACAGTCATCCAGTGCACAAAGATGGGAGAGACTGAGTAACAAAGGCTACTGCTAAGTACTTAATTTTGTAACTTTTGTAATTATCTGGTAGCCTCCTTTTGCTTTTTACTTTGTCTAGTAATGAAGTAACATTTTCTTAGCTGAGTCTTTTAGGGTTTTGGTTTGGTTTTCATTGTCAGGGATTAAAAGGATGAAAGAAGACAAGAATTCAGAACTATACTCTAAACCTTCAGAACCAAAATTCACAACACATCAACTGCTGGACAATTGCCTCGTTTGCGCAACAGGACACAAGGCTGTCTGCTCATGGCAATCAATTAAGAGCAAGGCAGACAATTTATTTCCAGATGACAACCTCCCCCGTGGATGTTCTTAGCAGAGAAGAACACGACTGCACAGGAGTGTGGGCAGCTACCTCACCAAGCTGAGAAGCCCTAAATTTATTAGCTAATTGCAAGGAGAAGATTATGTTAATGAACTGGTAAAAAGGAAACAAATCTCAGACAACATAATGAATTGGTTACTTATGCGGAAGTAATTTCACCTGATGGTCAGTACAGCCAGGAAAAAAGTTACAGTGATCTCCTTCTCAGACTGAACTATTAAAAAGGGATTGGCCGAGGCTCACCTAGCTTCTCTTCCCTGAGGTCGCATAATCTTTGTCTTGAGCGCCGTGTTTTCAATTAAAAATCTCAAGAAAAGCTATGGAACTCATACCATTAAGCAGAAGCTAACACGGAGCTCAGTCTCTGATGATTACACGTATTTATAATGTAACAGTATGAACAGATGACATGCAGGGATGGGGCCTCATTTTTCTGCTCTCAGAAGACAGGCAGTTTCCTTCTGTCCACCTTCCTTCCTCCAGTTGTCCCGGTGGCATGTGGGCTGAATGCTCTGCTCTCATGTCATCTGTGCTGGAAGCCCAGATGAGCTACCAGGATGCTGCTGGTTCACAATCCCTGGCTCTCTGCCACGATGGGAACGTTCAGGGTTTTGGGCAGGTTGCCAGAATTAAGCAACTTAAACCACAGATGAGGAATAGCAATTTTCAAAGCTTTTAACTTTGTTAAATGTGAACTGAACTAGCAAAACGCACCTCCCTGGGCCCAAGGCTATCTCTGCCACATTTCAAAGGCCTGCAGCAAACAATGGAAGTGTTAGAGCTTGTCAGAAAAGGTCACAAGAATCTCTTCTAAAAGAAAGCACAAGGCAAACTAAAAATGAGAGTCACTGCCAATTCTTCCTAAAAACAGTGAACTCTTGTTGCTTTTGCAGGAATTTCTTTTGACAGAGCCATTAAATAAAAACAAGTCATTATCCCACTCTTCTGAACATTTCAACAGACATGTTTTTTTCAGGCAACCTTCTGATGTTGGCTCATTAAAGGTGACATTGCTCAAAACTTTATAGTTACCTATTTTGTAAATCTACTGCATCATTTATATTAATGCCCAACCATAGGCAGATTTATGGAACCATTAGCCTTTACCTATGAGAAATCTTTGTTTGAAATACTTGAGAACACAACACAGATGCCAGATTTGTGCAGGTATTGCAGCAACAAAGGAAAACAATCTCTGTTTGGGTGTGCTTAGAGCACTCAGTATTTTTAAGCCTGGTACTGATGTCACAGTACCCCTGAAGGTCATAGTACTCCACTTGCCTGACAGTGGAAATAAAATAAGTATATTTTACAATCCTGCATGTGGTGCTGGTACTCATGAGCTGCTGGTACCCATGAGCTGGCACCAGGCATAAAGATGGATATTCCTAAAGCTCCTGAGGACAGCAAGAGATAAGTGAGAATTTAATGGAAACAAGTTTTTGCCTTGATAAACTACTGCATCAGCAGCTGACTCTATGTAAACAATCATGAGAAGGAAATTAACAGAAGTATTGCTTCCCTCCTCAGTGGTAAGGAGAAGCTGTCCATGGGGAGCTCAGATGATGGGGAGACATCTAAAATGCTCAGTACTTTTTTTCTACATCTGTCTTTATTCTACAAATCAGATGGAAGCTGGAGACTTGCATTACTCATACAGACACAGAACGGTCAGATTTTAGCCCCATGTGGAAACAGCTTAGATAAATCAGAAGCTTTCAGATTAGCTGAACACATTTAATGTAATCCCAAAGTCCTGGAAGAACCAATATGAAACAACATCCGAAAGGAATAGTCAGTTTGGAGACTTGAACATAGGGGACAATATTAGAAGTGTAGGAAAAGACTACATTTCCTTCTAGCCTTTAAAAGCATAAGAAAAAGGACAAATAGCAAGAATGCAGACAAGCAAATGAAAAAGAGGTGGAACAAATAATTAAAGCCCTTCTTAGCATATGAAAGTTAAAAGAAGACAAGTAACGAACATTAATTTGTCATCAACAAATCATGACTAGCACTCCAAGTTCCTTCTGCAAGAGGGAAGCAGGGAGTAGAGAAGCATCATGTAACAGATTACAGATGTAGCTGAGCTCTTTTAATTGTCTTTCAAGATGCTCTTCTAAGGAAGCATGGAAAACAGAGGCTTAATGAGACTCATATAGGTGCAAAACAGGCTGGAAAACCATACCCAAGACTAGTTTTAGGTGACTCTTGTAAATATGCATTGAAAGGGGTTCTGCAAGAGTATTTCTTAGGTTCAGTGCAAGTCTGAATTAGGAAGGTGAACAATGCACTGGACAAGAAGCTGGGATGGACATTGAATGCACTAGAACTCCAATCACATAAAAAGGAGTAAAGATCTGAAAGAAGCAGTATGAAATTCGATAGCTGCAAGTGAAACATAGGAAGGAGTAATCATTTACATAAATGCAGGATAAGGAAGAACTGGTTAGGTAACAGCTCTTCACAAAAGGATATGGGGAAAACAGTCTATTCAAGCTGAACATAAAGTCAACAACATCAGGTTGTTGTGAAAAAGACAAACATTGTACTGAGATGTATAGACAGGAATAAAGCTTGCAAGATCAAGACTGCCTCTCTCACTCCACGCCGCATCAACAAAACCACATCAAAAATTTTACATTCAGTTTTCCCTGATTCAGAGAGTAAGGAAGATGAGCCCAAAGAAAATTGCAGAGGGGGAAAAAAAAGCATTAAGAAAGCTGAATCACATTCAGGTCATTTATGGTATGAATAAATGATAGAGGAAAGTAACATGGTAAATCATCAAGCATGTAAAATTCCAAAGAAGAAAGCAAACCCTTTGACCCCCAGACCAGTGTTTACCAAAACAAAGTTACAGGCTTTAGTTGCTAGAGGTCAGACATCAGGAGGAGCTATCTATAATGCAGTATAATGAAAATGAAGCACTCAAGACTGCCTGGGAAGGCCATGGATGCTTCATTACTGTTTAACAACAGGTTGCAGAAATCTTTCATTTTGTAAAGGAGAACTTAGCATTTGTGCAAGTAGAAAGACCAAGTGATCTTTCAGATGTGCTTCAGACCAACATTATCTGTGTCTCTTACCTCTAGAGCCTACAGCTCACATGGGCTGCTGCTAGCAGGGAGCAGGAGCCTGGCAGAGCTTCCTTCCATGCTCTGGCTGCGCAGGAAGGAAGATGGAAAACCCCTAATTCCCACCAAGCAACACTTCACACTGGCCTCTCAGTTCAACCATCCACCAAAAAAAACCATTTGCCATTTTAAAAATTAATCTTTGCGTGAAGGTTCTGATATTATTTTTTTCATAAGCAACTCATGCACCAATTCCCCAATGTTAATCAGATCTCCTTGCAAAGCACAGTATATTTTGGTTTTTTTCCCAGCACACAGCTATCTGAATACACAGGAAATTCAATAACCACTAACAACTCTCCAAATGAAAAACTCTACAGTTGAACAGTTTACAGGCATCTCAGATGTTTAGGAGACTGGCTACTGACTACAAGCCCACCACTCCAACTGCTCCTTGTGAGGACTGCCAGAGAGGAAGGCTCTCTCCCAGACATCACATTTCCACAGAGTCACAAACCACTTTAAAATCCAGGATACCATTACAAAGGTTTTGTCATCTGCAAGGTGAGAGTTCAGGTCAAACCCAGGACAAAAGTCAGAAAAACTCTACCTATTACAGGTGGGTGAAATGAGGTATTCAGGCAAACAGCAACAGCAAGCAACACTGGTAACCAAATCAGCTCTCAGCCACAGCAGAGATGTCACAGACTGAACTGAGAGACAAAGATTACCTTAGAGGGTTTTTTAAAGAAAAAACAGGATGACAACACTTGAAAATGCCTTCTCTACCAGAAACAGAATGCTTCACTCTCAAGCACCACTCATAAGCAACACAGAAAACAAAAAGCATTACTAAATAAAGCAAGTGAAAAATTAAGGAATGACAGGCTTGAATATTCTTGCTTTAGTTGCCCAATAGAATGAGCACTATTTAAGCAGTGTGAAGGCAGATTGTTATCTTTACCTCTCTGAATAGTACCTTATTCTGTGAATAGTCCCCATGGAATAACAGCCACTACTCAAGGATTCAATGGCTTAATGAACATAACAAGACTGGCACAATCTGGAGCTTAATTTGCATGCAGTTTGAATATTTTTGCTTTATTAGTTTCATTTCAAAATAAAAATACATGTAAAAGTAACAGCAATTCAAGTGCCACTTGGCTTAACATATATTTTTCCAGGAATGCCTACATTATTCAAATTTGCTAATTGCTAGGACTTGTTCAGCTAAAAGGAGAAATACATGTTAAATGAAAATATCCTTTTTGTTTTATAATATGTAATTAACACAAGCTTTTCTAGCTTCAACACTGTCAAATCTCTCCTCTTGAAAAATACACACATAATTTTCATGCGACAAATTAAATTTGGTGTGGTTATGCTTTTAGCACTCAACAAGTAAAAGCTTGTAAATGAAAAGCTGAAGCATAAAGGTATGGCAAGTCTCATTTAAGAAATCAAAATCTTTGGGAGAGAGGAATTCTCTCCTGCAGAACTCAAGAAAAGCTGGTAATAATTAAATACTGCCTCTGATTAACACTTTACACTACATGTTTATGTTGAAAGTCCTTGTTTAAGCAGATCATGATACAAACCTAATCAAATCACTGAATTTCATTCTCTTATGATGCCTGGCTAATAACCACACAACAGTTGGAAACTGTCAAAATATTTTACAGCTCAATTGTAATTCCCATCCAAGTCTAAGCATGCAGTAATTGGGCGTTAGCCACGTTCCAGGGGTGTTACAGCAAATGCACAGCAGTCAGATCTTCTCGGTTTCATTTTTTTAAACACATGTAAAACTCCTAAATGATCCCTAGGATCTACTCCATAAAATTTTGAATTAAGTATTAGTACATTGTCCACAGAGATAGCTTTTTTCATTAATTCAATATAGTACTTATGTTAACATTTTAAAAATTAGCTTGATATTTGGAACTACAGAATTTGTTCAGCAGCTCTTTCTTTTTCCTTGGTTTAAATTCCCTAAACAAAAAATATTTTGTGATTTAAATAAAAAATTAACACTTTGAGCAAAAGGTTACATGGCAAATATCATAATATTAAAAGATTTGAGACAAAATGCTGATTTCAACTTTGAGGGACAAATTTTGCAGCTCATACGTACATGGAGTACTCCAAGCTAAAAGAGAAAAGAAGGGTACTGCCACAACAGGGTATGTGAAGAACCAGACAGGGTTGTTAGCATCAACTATTACACCTGTACTGTGCACAATACTCATGAGCATAGGACCCAGATAATGGCCTGATGGGTTTTCCTGAACAGACAACTCCACAGGCATTTCTGATTGGAGTCTGTATTTCTAAGGCAGAGATATGGATTCATGACTCCCTGCTCTTTCAACACTGCTCCAATCATTCCATGCATTAACTGTCATTAACTCCCAGTGACAGGCAAATGACATCACTGGATCCCCAATACATTAATGTCCATTGGATTAAAATCCTCAAGAGGAGTTATGCCTTTCAGCTTCCACAAATGGAAGAAAGTGTTACATTTCAAGTGCCTTTTGGACTTGGTTTACACAGTGTGTTAAATAAAATTAAGCATTGCTGCCAGGTTCTCTATTGGTCCCCAGATGATGCGATGATTAATGCGCTGGGTGTGAGCTGCTTGTGATTCCAAACACTTATCTGCAGGCAGAACCAGGGAACACCTGGACAGAAGGGCTGCACCACAAGACTTCAGTCTTTCAGTCAGTTATTAGAAGGAGCACTGGGGGAAGGTATCACCTGCTCTTTCTTGCATGGGGGGATGAGATGAGACTTATCAGAGAAGCCCAAAGGAACTACACAGGATAAATCTTCAGCCAGCACAAATGCAGAAAACTCACACTCGAGCCTCATACTCATCTTTAACATGTCTGATCATGTCCAGCTGTTACAACATGCAGAGCACTTATCACTCACACATCTCAAGACTCCTGCAATACTTTTCACTGCACAAGCACCTCGGGATAGGTGGAGGAGGGAAAAAAAGGGAGCCTTCATTCCTACACAGGAATTTCCATGCTTTGGGAAGTGTAAATTACAGCATTACTACTAGTCTGACAGTAAGTTTGCTAATAAATGTGTAGCAACATATCTAATTGCATAATGAGAGATTAAATGATTATGACAGTCTTTGAAATGGGGAGAATAAAGGGAAGAGAAAGTTAATGTAAAGGGAAAGCTCTGGTAACACAGCAAACTAGCTGCAATTTCCAAACTTTGGTAAATTTATAAAAGCCAACAGCTCTAAATAAGCTCCCACTGGCACCTACAAAGTTTGTTCCAATACTGAGCGTTGGTTCCAAGCTACATGAACTGCTAAAAATTACTCAAAGGTGTAGGGGACCCATCATCTTAAAAGGACAAGGTCTTCACACTTCAGCAGCAGAAGCATCAGCCAAGACATGACTGGGAAACAAGCACAGCAACATCATTTGATTAACACCTACCTTACCTTTAAAGCTGTATAGGAGGGGAGTTCAAAGAGCAGTTTTTCCTACAGTTACAATAAAACTTACAGAGTACTCAAACAGAAGTGCTGAAGCTCTAGTGGGAGAATGACAAGGTGATAAATATATAGTGTGCATGCTGCTTTAGTCATAGTTTAGCTTCTCAACGAGTTACATTCACAGAAGTTTTTTTCTTTACCACATGTAAATACTAAAAAGTCATTTAGCAACGATTTTTATTTTCTCCTGTTCATAAAACCTTGGCTGTGTTAGGTGCTGGTACTTAACAATCCCTTCTGCAAGTCTGGCAGTGGGTGGGAGGAAGCAGGAAGTGATAATATCCCATTAGCATTTTAGGTAGAGTGGAAAAGTTGTGGTTACAGTTATAACCACATTGAGCATTACAACAATATATGGTTTGCCATGGTTTTTTACATGTAAGCCTATTGATTGGGTTCTGAACTACACAGCCATGTCTCAATAAAAGATTGAATCCCTTTATGTTACTGAGTCACTGCTGCCAATGACAACCATGATAGATGACTTACCAATAGCACAGAGGGCCAGGAGAGCACTTCAGAAAAGCATCAATTCTGCAGCATTGCTTTACAGCGATAAAAACAAAGCTTTTCACAGAGTTCCTAAGAGCACTCTGGCAATGTTAAGAAAAGGGTTCATGGTGTTATGGAATATGGTTGAGTTATGAAGCAGATTCTAGAATAAAACACCTGAATTATGATCTGTTAAGCCATCTGTATCAAATTGGTGTCTGAATTCACTTTCTAGAAAGGCTGAATTAACATGTATTTGTTATATATAAAGGTATATATGTATACAATATTCATATATTGTTAATAAAGGTATACATATAACATATATACCTTTGGATGTATCTATATACACATACAGAAAGAAAATATACACTTTCTCAATATATAAAAAACACCCCAAGCTTACTTGAAACATAAAGACATTCTATGTGTTTTTTAAGTAAAAATTACTTTCATTATGCTCCAGAAGCATAAAATACAAGGCAGATAATTGGGAAAAAAAGAAAGAATACAAAAATAGAACACTCCTTTCATTTATAATTATTTATGGTGGTATAACATTTTAAGATAATTTAAAGGTTGTTTGGCTAAGTTGGATTCTAAGGATGTATTTGCATTGAAACAAGACAAGAAACATGACCCCTGCAAGGCTTTAAGATTACAGTTCCTTGTCTCAAAGGTGTTGATGGAGTGAGGGAGAATGAAGATTTTAGCTGGCCTACCAAAGAAAAGGAGACTGTACTCTTCCTTGTGGCTCACCCTTCCAACACATAAAAGACAACAAAGGGGTTAGAAACAACTCTAACCTGCCCCAGTTCCCATTCGTGGAATCTTGGGTGCAAAGATTTCACTGCTCTGGAACATAACTGAGGGGCAACTAAAGGACCTCAACTTCTCCCTGCCTTCAGTGGACTCTGTATTAAGTCTCAAGAATGCTTACAAAAATCCAGGCATGTAGTAGTCAGCATCCAGAAGTTCTTTCAAAATCTATTTCTCTGGTTCTGCTGCATGCCTGTGATAGCCTCTCCCCCAGCTGTGCAGGCACAATTTGAGCACTTGTGTACACATCTGTGAGCTCAATGTTGGTCCCCACACTGAGCCCACAGGGAAATAAAGGTGACTTTCTGCAACCAAAGAGTGGGTTTTAATCTGTGCCATGCAACAGTAATGTGCTCTTGGTGCTAAAGATGCCAGGCATGCATATGAAGTTGCTCCTAGTCTCAAAATTAAACATTACAAGGATGCTTAATTTTACCTTTACAACCAAGGTAAAAAAATCAGTAATGAAGCCTCCAGTACCTGGAGAGCTGTGTTCTTCAAGATATTCCATCCCAGGTAACAGTGGGCGGTGGGGTGGGAAGGGTAGGGTTGGGGTAATTATTCTGGTTTGATTTTATTTGTGTTGGGGGGGAGGGGGTGTTTGTTTGTTTGTGTCTGTTGAAATGCTCCCTTTTTTTGGGGATGGTAGACATGTTACAACTACCGAGTATCCTGTGGCACAGCATCTGTGAGTGGGAACCCACAGCTCACCCCAGCAAGCTCTGCTCTAAAGGAATATGGGGAGAGGCAGGATAAGATGTATTAGAAGATGTTTCACCATGCTACATCCTCTGAATCCAAATGATTTTTCCCTTGTGAGAGACTGCCCTCTCAACACCGTAGCTCTCTTTAAAGTGGTGTAAGCATTTAATCAGTGAGTGTTTAATCAAGCTTTTAAATATTCAACTTGAGCTAATATATTAAGCTCACCAATATTTTTTGTAACATTTACAAGGTGATTTCCTTAATGGCTTTAGTTTCTAGCTAGCTCCTTTAAATCCCTTTCATTGAGCTAGAGCACATGATTTCATTCACACTTTAAAAGCTTTTCCTACACATGCCTTTCAAAGCTGATTTGTCTGAATTAGACATATGAATGGTATCTAAATTCTGTGCATTACTCATTACTACAAACTATGAAGTATCATTCAGGAGTAAACACAATTATCTGCTAAACTGCAAAACAGCTCTTGTCAATAATGAAACTAAGTAAAATATATTTGCATGTCCTCTTTTTATTGAGATAAAAACAAATTTGGTATATCTAATTACACATAAAACTACTTAAGATCTATCAGAAAGAGTTCTGGCTTTAAATATTTTTTTAACCCTTTTTTCCCCTTTATTAACAGTCTCTGTACAGAGTGCCTGCACTATATTCACTTGAGATCCATCTATATGCTTCTGCACAAGGACAAATCAAACCATAAAATATTAGCAGGATCTGGATTTTGTATTCAAATGGCTCATTCTCCAGCAAAATAACATCTTTTTTTTCCTGTATACTCAATTTTTGTTTTCCTTAAAACAACTCAGAAAAAATGTGAATCGAAAAATATGGTACATGCCACAAACCCCTCACACAGCTCATATAGTGACTGTTGCAGAGAAGAGAGTTCTGCTGCTGAAAGAATGGAGAAAAATAGATTTAAAAGGAGGCAGTGAATCAAAAAACCCTGCCTTCAGCTTGATGCCAATAAAAACCAGAATCACTCAGTTCCTTTGGATTGTTTTCTATTTATTTTCTTTTCTTTTATGCAGTTAATATTTTAGGAAATTGTTGGGTTTTTTCTCCCCCTTTTTTTGTCACCACAGACACTCCCTTTAGGCAACCGTGCATCAACAATCCTCCCACGTTCAAAGTCGGCTACATCTGTTGCTCTTTCCCATTGTTGAAAATTCCTGCCTTAATCCTATTTGACTTTATTCATGCAAAGGTCATCCTGAATTCAACAAATGGAGGAGCGATAGCAGGCACACTGTTGAACATGGCTAAAAAATGCTCTTGTAGAACATGCAGCTAGTGTGCCGGCACTATCGCACAAGGGCTCGCTTTATTATGCAGCCCCTTGTCACCAGAGCTCTGTTGCAGTATGAATTGGCAACATATTTCTCCTTGCAACTCAGGAGCACAACATTTTCCTTCTAACTGGCTTGATTTGCTCTCCTTTTAAAAGGGTTTGTGCTTCACTTGCATTTGCTGGTGGGTATGAGTGCAACATACACATAGAATACCTGAGTGTTTCACATGCCCTAAGGCTTGTGAAAGCCCTAAGGCTTTTGGCACCTGTGGATTCCCTTTTTCTCCTGGATTTTACCTCTGAATATATCTAGCTTCACAAATCTCTTTCACTAACCTGCCCACCTGAAACTAATGGTGATCAGAATTTAAAATAAATAAGGCAAAATTCTATCTAAACATACTCCTACAAAGCAGGGTAGAACAGCTAATACAAACACCTCATTTTAGGGTCATCACTGCACTGCTGATTTGCTTACAAATGCCATCTATTTTGGTTTTAGACTTATTTTTCTTTCCCAGCAACAAAAAGCATTCTGGCTTAGAGCTATGATTTATTCCTATGCTTAAGTATCTGACCCAAACCAAAGAACATTTAGCAGGAACAGTGAATTAGCAAGCACACCAAAGTTAACTATCAGACTGATTTATGAAGGGAAGATAATTATTTTTGTAATATGTCCATAACTCATCATGACAGAAGCAAAGGAATATCTATTCATGCACACTAATTTCCAATTTAAGGTGCTTGCCAACCACGATGAACCAAACCCATCCCTCAGGCAAGCTGAGAACCAGGCACATTGTTAATGTGTTCCTTTCACTGAGTGCTGCACCAGGGGCCATGGATGGGCCATGGATGGTGGAGAGAGCACCCAGGACTTTATCTAAACCAGCCCCAGCTCAAGGTAACAGCTAAAAGGCAAATTCTGCAATGTCAACTTCTACAAATTGCATTGAGTTCCTTGTTAGGTGCAAGGGACCATTGGAAAGAATTAAGTTTTTATTTGAAAAGCTGTCCTGTACTCTGCTTGTGTGGCTCTTGTTAAGGAACCTGATAATAAAGGTATCAAAATTGTACAGAAAAAGGACAGATTTTTTCAGTTTTTTATTGCAAAGATTTTGAGGATTTTTGTTTTGATGATGGTTGAAAAAGGTCTTAGGAGAGTAGAAGTGTTCCTTCTTTCTTCTACCTTTTAAAGAGCAATGCTTGAACTAAACATGGGTCTGTGAAGCCCAGCATGAGAATCAAAGCCCTGCAGGTGACAAACCACAGGAAGGTGCTTCTCCAGCACCTACATCAGGAGCCCACGGCCTTGTGCCATCTGCCTGCCTCCCCACAGCTCCCTTCTGCCAGAGAAGTGAAGGCAAACAACTCACAGGAAATAGAATAAAATAAAAGGCCCTCACTGGAGATAAGGATTTTCAGATGACATCTCTCAGAAGCTGGCCTAGATCTCACCAGAGCTGTCATTCAGCTGGTTGGGCAGGCCAGGACTGCTCTGGCTGTCCAGCCAGTGGCTGTGCCAAATTCCCTTGTCCTCTGGGAGGGAAACCAAACACTGCCATGGAAGTGCTGATATTTAAGAACTGCAGCACTCCAGAAATCTCAATGCACCTTTTCCACAACTACTGAAGTAGTGTTTTATGACAACAAATCTGAGATGTATAATTTGCAAACGTAAGTTTAAATTTAAAATATGAAAAGTGAAGCCTGGAATGTCATAATGCTGGTGCAGTTACCAAACCTTACTTGCACAGACATTTTGCAGAAGTGGTAACTGGTGCAACCCAGAACTGCTGCAGGCACTGATAAAGTTTCCATCCATTCCAGTAGGAGCTACATTGCACCAATAATGCACAAATACCTTAAAGAGTAATCATGAAAATCATCGAAGCAGTCAAGCATTTATCAACCTGGATATTATTTATATTAATTTTGAAATAAAAAATATTTTCCAGGACAGCTCTGGAGACCTGTTCTCTGCATCCCCACTACTAATAAGGACCAAAAGAAGAAGCAGTCCTACACGTAAGTAGCAGCACTTAAAGTTGCCAAATCAAGTGTTCCAAGATTATGGTTACAAATACATTTTTAATAATACCCTTTGTATAATAGTGTGTATGTATATATATATATATATATATATATATATATATATATATATATATATATATATTTGAGTAAAATCAGAGGTCCACAAGAAATCCACCTCCAGATTACTGTAAGCTAATGCTTTTGAGTCCTCTGTGAGAGTCACCTAAGACCTGATCTTACAGAGAGATGTTTGTTTGAGGATAGTCCATGTGACACAAAACAGCACCCTGTCAGCTGCATGGCACTACAGTCAGGCCAACAGCTCTGGTAATTTATCCGTGTTGGATGCAGCTGTGAACTTGAGGAAAAAAAAAACCAACCAACAACAAATAAACCACCACAGTACAAAATCTGGTTCAAGAGATCAGCTTAGCACCATACATAAGGAATTCATGACAGAGGGAAGGATCCCATTCCCTGCTCCTGGACAGCACTCAATAGTCACAGAAAGCAGTGCCTTTTGCTGGCCCTTGGCTCAGCACACAGACTGGCTCCCTGCAGAGCAGAACATACAGTGTGGCATGAGCCACCATGTGAGGATCCATCCATTCCATCCAGGTGATACTCCAGCTTCTGGGACAAAGAGAGAAGTAAGGGGCTGAAGATGGAAGCAACTCAGCTCTGCCTCCAGTCCTGGGCAAAACTCCTGCTACAGAACATTTGGGCAAATTGTTGAGGGTTTTAACCCCCAGATTCTGAAGGAAGCATCTCTCTTAGAGATACTGTGACTATAGAGAAGCACCTAAATTTTTGACAGCATGGGCACAAGATACCTCAGTCAGAAGGGCAGAAAGCCACACACAAGAACATGGAAAGGCTTGGTTTCCTCTATAGTCTTGATGTCCAACAGTGGGTTGGCACCAGTCACGGAAATAATATGAGGGCAACATAGTAAAGTTCACAAACGCCATTTAAAACTCATGAAAACAGTAATAAGGAATTGCTTAAGTATTGGATTAAAAATGGAGCCTCTTTTACTCTTTAACACTTGAAAAGCAGCGAGTTGAATGACTTTTCTGTGCTTCCATATGATCCTCTCACTATCTCTCTGTTCATATTATGTGTGCAGCTTGTTTTTCTTCCTATTAATAGAAAACATGTCTTTGGGCTGCATGTAAAGGCAGATTTTCTTAGAGTGGCTTTTTTTTTTTTGCTGAAGTTCATTACAGTAGACATCCTCCAATTCTATCCAGTACCTTCCAGGCCTTGCTTGGGCTTGAACCATCTATCTACATAGGGAGTGACAAAGATCTCATGAGAAGAAGCTGTACAATTCCTTGGCAGCAAATGTGAGGCTGAAAAGAAGCAAAATTATTGAAGAAGATGTTCCAGAGAGCTGGGAAGTTCTTATGTGAATGGACAACTGGAGATACTTTTGATGCCAAGAGACAGTGAGAGATCTTCATCTCCCATATGAAATTTACTGTCATTCCTCCACTCAGCTGCATTTCTGTGCCTGTGTTTTAGGATGAAGTCTTCCTACTGTTTCGACACATAGCATTGATAATCTTGAGGTAAATAAAAGCGGAGAAAACAAGCAACTGGAGACTTTAGGATCTCTGATATCTTGGGAGCTGTGAGGGAATCTGTCACTTCTCCCCGTTCCACTAAACCTACCTGTTTTGTCCTCTAAGCATTTATTCTGGTTTAGAATAAATGAGAAGGAGGAAAAAAATTACAGGTTCCTTCTTGTTCCCTGGAGAAGTATCTGAAAATTTCTCTTCCTTGATAAGGAAGTAATTTGTACCTCCTTTGCTGCTTGAAGGGCAAACTGTCTATCAGGCAGAAATCTTTCTGGACAGCCTGAACATCCTGAAGCATCGCAGATACACAGCAGATTACCAGGGATACTGGATTGAGATGGATTACTACATGTCATGCAGAAAGTCATTCTGTATTTCCTGTAGATGTTTCATTAGAGCTTAAATCAGCTAGCTTGTCTGGCATGAGAGAGCAGATTATTACTTGGCATGCAAAACAATTAAGTTTAGTTTTAAACTGAGAGACAGAGAGAGCTTTAACAATGATGGTGACAAACAGAGATGTTACTATTGGCTTTGGACTGCCATGTGAATGTGTATTCTCCTCTTCCACTGACTTAAAAGGCCATCACAAGTTCTTGTCTAAAAGCACCAAAACCAATTCCTGTGTTTTCATGACTACCAGCAGTACCATGATCTTCATAAAGGCAAAAATGGTGTATACAATAATGATAGTCTTAAGCTGATTTATCATCCTCTCCTGGTGCCATACACTTTCATCAGTTGCAAGGCATAACTAAAAATCCATTCAAAGTAAACTTCAAAAAGCATCTTGTGGTCTGGTATCAATTTTATGTCTGTTCATATAATCTTGTATTGCCAGAGAAAGATCTATCCCCAGGATGGAGTGCAGGAGTCTCATTTACTGGGAGATTCTGGGCAGGCAGCTGTGAGATGGAGCTCTGAGAGCTCCCAAATCCCAGGCAGGCAGCTTGTCAGCCTGCAGCAGTTGCTCTGTAAGGAATGTGTTTAACCAACACAGGCTTCCAGACCCTGAAGATGGGAGAAAGGATGTGAAACCAAGCTGGATTCACCAAATACAACAAACCTGTTCACTTTCCGTAGTTTAATGGTAATGGCAGAAACCTGATGGATTCATGAGGAATCAACATGAGCTTTGGCTAAAGTCTGGCAATAACCTGAATACACCAAATCCCAAGAAAAGCCTCTCTCAGAATTGTTTCATGAAAGTGAAGGACATATGCTATCCTTCAAAGGAGTCAATGAGTAAATGTCAATCCAGTGCAAGAAGTATTTTCTTCTAACATTTAAATATAACTCTATGGTTGAGGATGCTTACCTGTTTCCTCCTCCCTAGTAAATAATTTTTTACTTCCTACATAAATTCAGTAGCATTCCTGCCCCTTCATTCTCACAAAGACAATAAAATCCTTGATTTTGCAGCGACAGATTGCTTTAGCTCCTCTACTATAAGATACAGGTGCCAGCTCTGGGATTGATCTTCTTTCAAATAAATTCAACTCAACACAGAGAAGAGAAGAAATCCGAAATTGGCTGAGATTTCACCCTGCTGAAGTTCATATGTATATTTTGCAATCAGATAAAACAATGATGAGCACTGATATGCATGCTATGTACTGGTCTGATACCACATTTTGAGCCTGAGACCACATTTGTTTTCCACAAAGTCAACAAGTGGGAGAAATTTGAAGTCTCTATCACCTCTGTGAAAGGCAGAACCTGGTTATCCAAACCATGCAAAGAGTAGTAACAGATGTGTAACAGTAACAAGCCCAACAAAGCTTCAGCACTGCTGAGCTTGACAGCACTGTAGCAGTTTGATGACTGAAGAGCTTAATTACAGCTTTGCACCTTGTCAGACTCACCTAAATAGAGTCAGCACACCATAGTTTTCAAGTCATTTGAGATGATTAACTGTGGGGTAACTCCAGATCTCAGACTCTGCATTGTAAACTCTCTCTGATGACTCAGATTAATTTGGAAGAGATACACAATACAGGACAGAATTAAGATATTCCTTTAGGGAGTGTGAATAGATAAAAAAATTTGAAAGCAAAACTTCCTCCAAACTCAGATATGACAAATACTGAGCTAATTCTGTGGGCTGAAGAGCTGGACCTTTATGGAGTGTTAAACCCTGTCTTATCTAAGACAGGTAACTGACCCTTCCTCACCAGTACAGCTGACAGAGGATCTCCAAGTAGCAAAAGGACCTGCTCAAGGGGAAGACACTGAAGAGGCTTGGAAAGGGTTTGCTACTACAGGTAACTGACTGCTCATCACTCAATAAACTTGTTGGTGTGTAGATGGCAATGACAGTGTTTGTGTTTTTTTGGATTCAGCCAACGTGATGAATGCCACTAGCATGTGAAGGAAAAATGAGCAACAAATATTCTGTCAAAGATTTGCAGAGGAGCTTTTGGAATATTTTCCCTTAAACTCTGAAGTTCTAATATTAATGCTGTGTATGTGTAGTTTAAAGATTAGCATTTCTGCTCCACAGGCACTTCCTATGACAACAACCAAGACAGGGAACTGAACCTGCTGAAAACACTTAGCCTCTGGTACAACTCCCAAAACTTTCTGCACACAGCAAACTTGGACAAAATACTGACATGATTTAACTTCCTTTACCTAAGTTTACCTCTATAGGACTATTCCCTTACATAAGGGCATGTACTAAGTTCATGTTTGTATAGCGCCTATACTTTTGGATGGAAGTTTTTCCAGAGTTGCTAAACATTTTCTCTATTATTGAGCAATAATAGAGAAAGTCATGTGTGCCAAAGTCGTTTGTGCCAACACTCCAAGTCCCACCTGGGCACTATTTTGTACTGTTCTGTGAGAAAACGGTTTCTTTTCTTTTAAATGCCAGTACTTTTCCAAATTTCAAGAAGCATTCCAAGTAAAGTGCTTTTGATCTGAGTGCAAAACAATTCAAGCACAGAAAAAAGACTAAGCTCACAGAAAGCTTTCTGCATTGCAAGTGACCGTACAATATTTTAACACACCCACTCACCAAAACTTTCCACTGTAATATAATGAACCAGGACATAACATCTGCTTTGGAGTCTTCCCTAATGCCTCCTATCCTCCAAAATCCTGTTAACAAATTAATTAAAGCTTTCCGATAAAAGAGCATGTGAGCACTGAGCTCTGCTTTCCCTCCCAGCCCTAATGAAAATCAGTGTTTCAGCACATGGACCTCTGCTGATCTCAGCTGTGCCTCGGGGTCAGGGGCAGAAAGGTGGGCTGCAAGCAGGCAGGCACCAAAATATTCACCAAGTAACACCACACAGAAAAGCAGGAACTACCTGACTGTCCATAACAGCACACTCTTCTCAGCAAGTTTGATCCTGAATCTTTTCTAAATCAATTCCACCTTTCAGACACTCTAAAGCTTCATCTAGGGCAGACAAAAACTGCAACAACCAAACTTGGTAGTAACATGTTATTATTTCAGCACAGCAAAGACACATATGAAGCGGAGAGACACATTTCCTTGGATGCGTATCTGTAAAAACACACTTCTCAAACAATGAGCAAGGGGGACACAATTTCCACCAAGCAATCTGATAAAAATCTCCACAGATGTCTATTCACAGCCTTGGTAGTACCAGAAAGCTTTGCTTTGGCCATTTTGCTTTAACCCAAGAGCCGGAGTTCACCAGAAATGAAATAATGTGTCACTTTTCATGCAGAAACTCATACAGAAACTCCAGCTAACAGGACTGAATCCCATTTCAGAGCATTATAAAACTGCTGTGCTTTGATTTCATATATCCCTGCTTGCGGTTTTGCATATGGAGAATAACTTGTGAAGTGTACTTGTAGTCTCACTCCACTGTTTTGTTTTGCAGTGAGCGGACAGAGATTAGATTTCTGGTCTCATACTCTTTAGCCTGACTGAGTGGTAAAATGACAACAAATCAGAGCCTGAGTGGACAAGGACATGTGAGCAATCTGGCTAAGTAATTACACAATGAAATGACAGGTATGACAAGCAGCTTCCCTCAATTCTGAAACTGCAGTACAGTAGCTCTGATTCAAGGCAAAGCAGATGATAATGTGCATCCATTGGGCAAGACACACTGGAAGGGAGGCTTTCTGTCCTCATTTTCCTGCCTTTAAAACAATGTAAGACATTCATTTCTAAGAAAGGTCCATTAACTTACACTATTAAATGTTTATTTTGTTTAAAGAAAAAGCACAAGCATTGCTAACTGCTGAAAAACTGGAGTTGAAATCCATACTGACAGAAGTTGGCTGTGTAGTAATAAAACACCCACAGCTCTTCCACTGAAATTAACTCTAAACAGCTAACCTAGTTAGCTGTTAGTAAACCTAGTAAACCTAGTAAACAGTTAACCTGATTTAAAGTAGACTTTTTTTTTTTATTACTTCAACATAGCTTTGCAATTGGACATATATAAATCCCAATACAAATATATAGTACTAAGCTTTTAAAACCCAGATTTATGACAGAAATGTGGAGACAGACTCTTCAACGGGGGCAAGGCTTAGGAGCATTAAAATAGATCAGGACAAAGCACTGTTCAACATGATTTTCTTCCTTCTCCATGGCATATCCAGCTGTCCTGTAACACTGGTTACTAGAAGACTCTTTTCTTTGAAACTGCAGTTGCTGTTACTGTTGTCATTAAATCCTTAAAGAAAAAAATACCAGCTCCTACATTGCACCCTTCCTATGAACCAAGGGAACAGAGACAAGCCAACACCTTATTAAGCACTGGCAAAGCTTTCAAGATGCCTGCAGAAATAAACAGGATGTTTACAATGCACAGAAAGGTATGAACAAAGACAAAATTTTGGTATGAAAAGCTTACCTTAGGAGAGGAAGAAAGCTCCCTTGATGCAGGAATTGCTGACATGTTCTCACCCATGCCCATCTCTGTCTTTGGCAAGAGGTTTGGGGGTTCAGGAGCCTTTCTTTTCATCTTCTTTTCTGGTTCTTGCAGAGCAACTTTAATTAAAGCAGGGCTTGATTTTGGTTCATAAAATGGATTTGATCTAATTAAAAGAAGGGAAACACATTTCTTTGCTATCTCCTTGGAAATAAAACCAAAAATAAGACCTGCTTAGGAAAGTCAACGACTAAAATGCTTTTATTATCCCACATAAGAATGTTTTACCTTTATACACTTCTAAATACTACATTTTCATACAATTGAAAAGTGAGTTACAACAGCTAAAACTGCATTATTCAGTCACAATTTCCATAATTTTTATGAAGTCCTGTAAATTGCAGAAGTTTTATCAACTGCATAAAGCTAACTCTCCAATTATAATTCCCTATCTATCAAAGAGTGATCTGATTCTATGATAAGATCAAAACCAAAAAATGTGCGTGAAGCTGCTGGGTGTTTAGCACTCTAATGAACAGGACATAGACATTTTGATTAGAACAACTAAGAAACAGGCAACTGGTACAGCCATGCTCCCACAGGGCTTTAGAGGCTCACTCTGGGCTGTCCAGTTTTGGAAAGTTTGGCCTCCATGGGTACATTCAGCCTCCAGTGTATTTCAAACTCTGAAGCTTACAGATGCCACACCATTTGAAGAAAACACCTTAGGGAATGGAACAGAGTAAGAAAACCACTGACTTGCATATATCTCTCTGCAGACCAGTAGGCATCACCTGTCTATTTTGAAACTGGTTTTTATAACTAAACCTTATTTGAGAATGTTACAGAGTAAACATCCTCCACCAAGTAGATGCAGTCCAAAGAATTATCCTTAACTTGGGTGTTTGTGTTCCAACTCTGCATTTGTACCACCTTAAGTAAATACCTCCATAACCAAATCCTGCCAAATTTTATGTTAGCTTGATACATCAAATATCAATCAATCAATAATATATCAAATAATGACTTCTTCTACAGCAGCTTTGTATCCTGCTAAGGATACTTAAGGGAATCTTTTTTGCACTGAATTATTTCATTATTAATACTATTTGCTTTTCATACTTTGCAATCCAAAACTGGATTAGTTAGTTATGAAATGGATACATTAATTTATTCTTTTCTAGTCCCCCTTTCCCCTGCAAGATACATTTATCACATATCTCAAACTATGATTTCCAATAATCTATCTGCATACAGTTATCATATGCAGTGTAGCCAACCACAACAAATAACCTCAATCCCTTGAAGTCCCCTAGAAATCAGTTCTGGATGCAAACACTAATGCACTAAATAAGTCTACCTTAGATCTATTCACAAATTCCCTCTCAGGATAAGAGTCAGGAGCTAGTACACACTATTTTTAAGAACTACAACAGCAGTAAAAACCAACTATTCATCCAGTTGCTTTCCACACAACATCAAATTTCTCTCCTTCCTTTGTATTTCTAGTATAAAAACATCTTTCAGTCTCACAGACAAACTTTAGACTTTATTTCAATGCAATTTACAGTAATCCTGTTTTCACTGAGAAAAAGCAAGCAATTAATAACTCACACCACAGAAATCTATTTTTGAAAGGCAATGTTTACCAAAGCATGTAAGTGAAAATCAGGCACAAAATCTCCAGATCTTTCTAAGAATCTGCTGCTTCTGTTCCTTACAGAAAAAGATACCCAACTCCTGAAGCAAAAGGAAAGACTAACACTAAAATAACTCATTTGTTGACTGAAGGCAACTTCCAGGTGCTCCCACTTTGCTGCCCATCAAGTGCAAAGCCACCAGCACAATCAAAACTAAAGGCAACCAAAGGAACAAGTTAAATGGAAACAGAAGGGTGTTTTCCATGGGAGGCAGTAGGAAAAGGAGGCATTCAGGCTGGAGTGGAGAATGCATCCAGCTGTCAGTAGCTCTAATTTAGCTGACAGCCCAGCTCAGCTGCCTTCAGACACCAGAGAGTTCAAAGGGAGGTGAAAATGAAGATAAAAGAGATAAAGGCTGAAGAACAATGCATTCTATGGGACAGCACAAGGTTTTTATTTAGTTCCACAAGTCGGCCTTTAGAACAGCCAACAGGCACAGCATGTTTGGCAGGAATTTACCTCTGAATTAGAAAGGCGTATATGTAAGGTGTTAAAATTATTTTGGTGTGAGAAAAACCCCAACACCTTATCAATGAGAGTAAACAGGTCTGCAAGAACCATCTTTTGAATTTTTAAGCTGCAGAACTGCTTGCACTGCAGGTGTCATCCTGAAAAATTATCCTCTGTACCCATCAGAAGGAAGTGCTAAAAGGACTTTTTCCTCTAGAGAAGAACTTGTTTGAAAGCCAGGCTAAACCCTCACATTTTGGTCACAGAAACAGACACAGGTACATGCACAGAACAGATATGCACATGTGCTACCTTCTACCTTCCTCTCTGCACTACTCTTAATTTGTCTTACAAAAATTGAGCAAGATTTTTGAAAAATAATGTTAATACATAAAAAACCCAACCAAAACGGTTCTGCTCTGAACGAACTATCAAGTTTGAAGTCATGAGGATCTGATATACGTAGCAGAGTTTGGTCCAACAGCTTCCACATGGCTCTACAACAAATTAAACATCTGAAAAGTCTCGTGGAAAGGAGCCTTAGCTAGAAAATATTAAAGCACTTTTTTCTGAGGTCAGCCCCATATTTACTGGTTCTGTGAAGTTATTCAATGGCTTCACATAAAATGATTTGTCTAAAAAGACACTAGGCTGTCCTCCACAAAATTTAAAGAATTCAGACCTGACAAGATACCTGGCATTAAACTCGCTGCCAGTGTGGTGGCTTGTGGCTTCTTGTGCAACAGGCAACTTCAGCAGATGGCAACTCGATAGCCTTGCCAATTACAGTGCATAATTCTAAGCCATACAATGATTAACAAGATAAGAAGCCACAGAGCCAAATGATATTGGAAAGCAAGTTTTATTCTGACCAATTTAAAAATTTTGATCAGTCTTACCAGTTAGCTGAAAAGAAATTTAAAAATAAACATTTTACTGAGGAGGAAACCCAAAGCTGTCAGCATGGCAGGCTAAAAGGTCAGGCAATTTTGCCAATCAGAAGAACTAAGGTTGAAAGCATTATACATTAAGCAGTTGTGAGCTGTGCTATTTTCAAATAATTAACTTCACAAGGTGTGCCTAACAGGTAGATATTCACTAACAGGTAGATATTAATGTATAAAATTCAAAAAGACAAAAGCAGACTTTTACACTATCCATGAAATGTCCAAACTAACAAAAGGACAAACTAACAAAAAACACAAAAATGTGTTCCTTATCTTTAGCTAGGTATGAGAATTTAGCCAGAGGAAGTATGTTTTGAGAGCACAGTTTTGCAGCAGAGTAAATGTACTGGCTCACCTAAGTCCCTCTGTGCCATGCAATGCCTCACGATGCTTATGCTCGTGACTGTGCTTTGTGTGTGTTATGAAGCATTAGTTGTCTTCACAAACATTACTCAAATACATTTCAAAGAAGCAAATAACCCCAGGTAAATCCTTCACAGAGGTGCACTGAGGCCAAGTACCTTTTACATTATTACAGTGAGAGTCTGTTACAAAACTGGAGTCAGAGTTCAGCTCTTGGGGCACTTGGTGTAAGCTCCGAGTCCAGAATCAGAACTAGGGATCTGCCAGGGCAGAGTGGGACAAGGGTCCTGATGCTAACTGCTGTGTCCATGCTCTCAGGACACAGCACTGCACTCCACACAAAAGGTAAGGGGAAAATGCCAAGCAGTACATTAAGTGAACTCCAATTAAACATTAAGACATAGGGGTAAAAATACATTGTATTTCCTGATAATCAATAAATCAGGAGCCTTCCATTTCTTCCGTTTCATGCCTTCCACCTATAGGTTCAAAAGGACAGCCCTTGAGCAGTGGTAGTCAAAAATGAAAGAGAATTTTTAAAAACTCAAAAAACAAGATGTTATGAGAGAGGTTGAAAATAACATGCAAAGTTTCCTATTCTCATGATATGACTCAGTTGTTCAGCTTTGTCTTGAATACACTGCTCAGGCCAAGTCAACACATCTTAAAATAGACACATAGCAGAAGAAATAACAGGGTCCAGAGACGGGCGGTGGAAATGATTAGAGAGATGAAGAGACTTCTGTATGAAGAGAGATCGAAAAAGATAGCAGTCAGACAAGTGACAAGGAAAGGTGAACATGCTAGAGACAGACAAGACAACAAATGTTTATGGCAGGTAAATCAAATATCACTAATTGCTGTTTTGATAAGCCAGCAGAAGAGACGGTATGGGATTGGAATTTTTTTACAATCAACAGAGGAAACACATTGCATTAGAGATCTTGTTTTCTTGTGGAACTCTCTGCCACAAATTGCCACGGAAGCCTAGACTTCAGTAGGCTTGGAAGACGATTACCCACTTATGCAGATAATAAATGCATCAATATTCACAGTAGGTAAAAACAATACACACCTGGACATAAACCCTCATGACTGAGAGCACTCAAAAAACCACCAATTGGCACTGCCTGTAAAAATTCTGCATTTGGTGCTCACCAGATCATGCCTTAGCAAAAGCTTTCTACTTAAAAATTTGAAAATTAAGGACATTAGATGAGGCAAAATAGTGTTTGTAGAGGTCATCTAATATTACATGTCCTGTGTTTCTAGACTGGACTTTTATCATTACACTCATTCCTCCAGAGTGTTTCAGTATAAAGATTCAAGGGTTCTCCTTGCCACATCTCTACCCAATGCACTCAACAAATGATCTCCAGGTCTTTTTGTATTGCTCCTGTAACTTCAGAAGAAAATGTGGAGAGGAAGATTACTTTGGGGGTCAGGACATAAAAAACTTTTGTAAAGGATGTAGAAAATTGATTTTAAAGTGTTTACTGACTATCCTTCCATCTTCCCATGGGACACTGTTTTATCATGAAAATACATACCAGTTTTATGTTCACGTAGAATCCACCTATGTATTAACTTTATCTTTAGGGAAAAAAACAATGAAGAAAATTGAATTAAAACAAGAAGGAGGCTGTTGTTAACCAAGGGCTAAAGTCCAGTACACAGCAAAAGGAAGGGTTACAATCCTGCCACAAGCTCCTTTGGCATAGATGTGCTTAGGGTGGAAATGGAAGTAGAAACAGTAAACAGAGAAAATTCTTTACTTGCTCATCCATGCGGCTTTTTCTCTTTCTGCTCCTTTCAATCTTTGCTGTCCTCTATACCTGTATCTTGGTGGATGTAAAATACACACATTTTTATTCCCTACAGATTCTGGTGACCAGGGAATGACCAGGAATGCCTGGTGTGGCTGTCAGTGTGATCACACTGTGCTCTGAAGACACAGCAACCAGTGATGTTTGTTCAGGCACTGTCCTGACAAATGGAGCTGGCAGAGGCATCATTCCCAATGCCCTTTATTTATTTTTTATTTTATTTTTCACAGACCAAACATCAATATTAAATTCACAGCTACAGAGCTTTAAAAGGAAAAAACTGCAGAGCCCTTCATGTTTCTATTAGGGTGCCTGGGAATCCTTCCATTTCCTAGACCACAGCTATCTACAGAGAAACAGGAAGATGATGATACCATACCTCTGTTAATATTGAAGCAATGCAAATGTCATGCCATGATAAATCTCATTAAATAATGTAAAATTAAATGTTAATTAGAATTGTCTGTAAAATTGCTCAGATGTAATCACCATAAGCTGTCTCATGAGTGGTGTGGTTGGTGACTAATGACCACAAACAAGGATTAAGGATGCACCTTCCAACCTCCCAAGGAATTGCAAAAAGCTCTCCCTTCCTGATAGTTTCTATACTGTAATACAAGGCAGTCAGTGTGAGTTTATAAAAGTTTTATGTGTGGTCATGCTGAAAGAAATAACCTAAGTAAATGCATATGGTGCTATTGTTCCCATATATATTCAGTTCATGAGATTCTCAAAAATGTGCTATGCAGATTGCAAAATGCTCTTCCTTTTTACATACTGCATCAAGATAAAACAAACTCCCTGTTATCATTGGCAAAAATTATTATTTTTTGTAGTAAAAATAATGGCCCAAGGCCTTGCTCCTTTGATTTCTGGCTCATTTGCAATTGTAAGGGCATGAAATGCCAGAAAGGTCCCAGACTTATTCCCTATCAAGTTGTTTGCTATCAATAAGGCAAAGGAAAGTTCCTCATTGACCATGTTCAGCTGAATAGCATGTCCTGGGGGTATGGTATTTCCTGCTGCTGAGCTGCCCAAGGATGAGTCTGTCCTAAGGAGATGATTAAGGATCACCATGGTTCAACCCAATACACCTCAAGATTAAGCCAGGGATCCCACTACTAATGCCTGCAAAGCTGCTGAAAGATGGAGAATCATACTTACTCATCCAGCTCTTCCTCCTCAGCTTTAGAGGTATCTGCATAGAGGTATTTGCTCATATCCACTGGCCTGATGTTTTTCCTTTTTGCAGGTTGTGGAGGAGAATCTCTTACAATTCCAGGTGCTTCAGGTGGGTGATCTGGCTCATCAAATGGGTTTAGGTACTCTGGGGCATCTTCATCCTTGAAGGGATTGTAACTATCAACATAGAAACTTTCTTCTGGCTTTGAAGATGAAGCTCTTTCAGGGTGAAGTTCTACCAAATAACAACAACAAAAAAGAAAATTAAACAGATTTAACAAATTAAAAATTTGAAACCATTTTATCAGATCTTTATATTTTAAAGGCATATGAAAAGGTCTGCTTCTTAACTCTCAATACATAAAGTTATAGTCTTCGGTGAATTTTCATGCTTGTTTATTCCAAAACAGGTCTTTCAAAAGGTCTTTTAATTTAGACTATATTAATTGAATAGGCTTCATTTTCTCACTTACTACAGCTATTTCAACATCAGTTGTTAGTTGTCTTATTTGTCATAAAAATGGCATCACAACGGATATAAAAACATTTTCACAAACTATTAGCCAATTTGTGTCCTAACAAAATGTTCCCAATTATTGATTTGAGCTTTTAATAAATAAAAAAGACATTCTGTATTTTATAATAATACTGGATTTAAAAATGGTGATAGTAAGTAGGTGGCCTTTTAATTTCTTAATATTACTGCACTAAACATCAGCTATTATGATGAGTAATACATATCAAAATATGTATGACCAGTAATTACATATCAAAATACATGTGCCCCTGCTAACAATACATAATCTCACTGTAAAAATGGATTTAAATTAACCCTAAAGAGACAGATAATCAAATCACTCATCTTTTATTCCGGCTGTACAACAAAAAGTTGTACAAGCTGGAGCTGCACGCTGTTCTCTGTGTACTGTCCTTTCTGCAGTGTCTTATTCTACACTGAATGGCTTCTGCATACTGAATAATGCCAATCCCCATACAGCAATACAACATTTGTAACAAAGACAAACAGGTAATGTTAATTTTACTGTTCTTGCAGCATCAAATAATCAGCAGCTCTGTTCAATACCAGATGTGATATACTTTCAAAATCCACACAAATAGGAACTTCAATGCAGCGTCATTAAAACATAACTTTCAATAACCATATCTATGTTATTCTTAATGACAAGTGTGTGTTTTTCAGAGGTATGGTTACTAAACTGGACTAAACATACTTTTAAGGTTGACAGAGCAACTCTAAAAGTTATTTGTGACAAGAGTCTAAAACATAAAAAGATGGACTTCCAAGTGGATTTTTCACTGAAGAAATATTTGGGAAGATGAACTCTCTAGTCAGACAATGAACAAAGGGAAGCACTGTGCTTAGGTGAGCTTGGATGGATGAGGTACCAAAGCTGCTAATCCTGGCAAATTGCTAGAAAATGTGAGAGTTGTCTACCCTGCCAGCAAACATCCAGCTCACCCTGAACCCAGCCATTAGCATAGCCCAAGGTGATGGAAAGCCCTGCCCCATGCAGTGTGACCAGCTCTAACTTACAGTGTGAGCCAGAGCCATTCCTAGCTGGATAGGAATATGATCCCTGACTTCACCTCTCTATGCACTGGACTAGTCACTGGATCAGGGCAAAGGCTCAGAGCAGGAAAGGCTTTAGCTCTTCTCAGGACTACAGAGATCCACCTGCAGCCTGTGGAGACCCATGCTGGAACATGATCATACAGACAAAGAACAGACCCATGCTGGAACATGACCATACAGGAGAAAGTCAGGGAGTGTGTTTGCAGTATGTCAGCTGTAGTGCACGTGTTCACTGCCACCCCAGAGTAAATGCTTATCCCTTAAGAGAAGGGAATAAACTACTGGGAACTTATGCTGGGAGAAAGTGTAGTTACTGCACAGCAGTTTGTGCATTAACCCTAGGTTATGGGGTGATGTGATCATAAGCCCACATCCTTTTAAGAAAGCTGTTTCAGAGCAAGCCCCAGTGAAATAACATTGAAAGTCTATAGCTTAACTGACAAGGGAGGAGAAAGCATTCAAGGCAGAAATTCTTAAAAGCACAAATATGATCAAATCAAGCAAGAATCCCTCAGAGTACTACAGATGAAATAGAGCAGAGCCCAATATCTAAAATGTATCTGTTCATTTATTTTAAGCTAAACAGGAAAAGTGGTTCCATATAGACATAGGTCATTCTAGTGTCCAGTGCAAGTGGTCAAGGCCAGCAAAAGCTTCATTCTGCTTGCCCTGAGATGTCCTCAGTGTGGGTATTTGCAGCTGAGCTGACTCCTTGACACTCAAAGCTTACATGTCCAAACTGTTTTTAAAGTCAGGGGACACAAATCCCACCCTCACTGTATACACAGGATATACTGTACACACCATGCCTTGAAGCTCATGGTAGTCAGAATACTACTCAAATATTACCCACACATTTGGTGATTTGATGAACTAGAGCAAGCAGAAGTGCTCTGGAGATGTGTCCTCAGAAGGCAGTTCCATACACAAAGCAAAAATAACTAATGAAATGAAGAAAAAAAGGACTAATACCTTGTTCAAATAGTGTGGCTTATTGACAAAGCTTTAACCAAACTTTTTACTACTTTAAACTTTGCTCAAATATTAGAATATTTTATCAAGAGAGTGGACAACCACAAATAGCTGCTTCTGCAACTCCATATGATGGATCATTGCACCTGCACATGAATCTGTTGATAAATACACATTATCATATCTGAGAGAAACCTGATAACACACAAGAAGGAAAGTCAGTAATACATCCTGAAGTTAAAAACATTCAGGGAAAATAATCTCTTAAAACTATGTTGTAAGCTTTTATTTTTAATTTGCTTTTAAGTGTCTCCTGGAAACAATGAGTTAAATGCTTGTTTAAATCTGATAAATTTTAAGGGGCAATGCAAATGGTTTTTGCAATTCTTTCTATTTCAACACTGGATCAGGTGCTGTAACCCTAACTATGACAAAATTCTTTCTCTTTTTCATAGGCTCAACAGGAACTACATGTCTGGCCTTACACACACAGTGTTACGTGTAAGTGCTCAGACACCTCTGGCTTGTTATTAACTAAAATATTTCACAAAATCCTACATACAGGCTGAAATTAAAAAAGCTTCTAAAATATCATTCTCAAGACACTTTTATAGGCAGAATTTTGTAGAGGCTTAGCTAAAACCCACTTAACTTGGCTACTCATTCTGTCTACTTTTGCCATCCAGGATACCATTTTCCTCCCCCTTCTGCTTCCTTCAATGTTCCCAAAGGGACAGAGGGTTCCCACAAGGGTCCCCACTTGAACCCAAACAGGTTCTCTCCCATGGGGTCTCTGAAACCCTTTAGAACAAGTTTTCAAGCCTCTCCATAAGAAATTAAGTTGTTATGATGATGACTCAACAGCACTGCTCTTAAAGTCACACCCACGGTCACCTGTCACTTTTCTGTAACAGACTCATTTTCTCAAAGAGTTAATGATGCTCAGAAGTGCACTTTGGCAGGCTAAACATACAACAGCTTATAAGGGGTCTATTTCCCTCTTGAAGCTGCTTTTACATTCTGAAGGCAGCACAGATTCCCCTGCTTTCCTTACATCATTCATCACCGCTCCACAAGGACTACAGTCTCTACATTGATATAAATTAAAAAAAAAAAAAAAAGAAAAAGATGCTTGCAGTTTGGCACATTAAGGGTCAAACACAACATAATTTTGCATGATTAAGTAATAAAGCCACAGGGGTAGGAGTGACAACAAGAGAGGTAGAAGTATTACTCCAGCAGAAGCACCAGCTGCTCTTGTGCCAGATTCTGGAAACATTACTTGCCCTAACTCCACTGAGAAAGACTGTTTGTGATCATAATCACTCTGGCACTACCTATCTGCACAATCAGCCAGAGCATCTCCAGAAATCACCCTGCCCTTCAACCCACTTGCCTTTTGTAACACAAACATATTGTGACACATCCCTTAAAACCAAACAAAACCTCCACCAAAACATGGCACGTAGCGCTTTCCCCTTGGCAGAGGATGAAAGCAGCAGCCACATGTGAAAGGTGCTGGGTTACGCCACGGGCTGCAGGCACACGGGCACCATGGGATGGGAGCACCCAACAAACAGCACCAAGCAAAGCTGGAACTGCCCAGTGCTTCTAGAAAGAGAAAAGAAAGACTGGCATCCCCATACACCACTGGTGATTTTCTGATCCTTTTATTCATACACTCACAACACACTGCTTTTCATGAAGAAATAGAAGGGATAGAGGCACCATTTTCCTCTCAGTTGGTTCCGTGCTGCTCTGTGCGTAGGAGTACCCTGGAATGATTTGGGGTTTGCTGCTGCATTGTAACACTGTTCATTTTCAGAGTAAAACATGCTGCAGGGAGCTCAGAAGTCCACACACAAGGTGATGAAATACGCTGCTGAAGTAAATGGTGGTCTAAATGACAGGGGGTACCAGCAGAGAGTTACCCTCATGTTTCATGTGTGTTGTATAGGTCATACACAACTTAAAAATTTGTATTCCCTACCAAATTAAAAACAAAAAAAAAAAACTTTAGTGATGAAAGAATGTTGTGGTTTTTTTACTTTCATTTGTTGCACATGTTGACTTCCCCAAGTAAATATTCTGCACAGAAATTAACTGATTTTATAATTCTGTTGCACTGTGACTAAAAATCCAAAAGGCTGTCCTCATACGATCATGCAAAGGTAATCTAGTATAAAGCTGTAGAGATATAGTGTTCAAAAAGATTATTTTTGATTTTCCAGGATTTCTAATGTCTAGCTGACCTAGTAGATACAGAGGAAATAAGCCTCAATTTGACATGTCAACCAAGAAACACATCTGAAGATTTTTTGAGGTGACTTGTTGATATGCCCATTCACTCTGCTGTGTGTGTAAAATCATTGACACTGAGGACTTTCTAAATCCCAGCAGCATCCAGAGCCAGCTTGCTAATGACCCTCTGCCATGCCACACCTACAGCATGCACTCACGCCTCTAGTTTCTCTCCACCCCACATTCCCAGGGTTAAGTGATTATGGGATTAGGAAGATAGAGGGAAAGTAGCTGGTTTGTGAACAGGCACAAGAAATATCTGTCTAGGAAACAAGTATCTACTGGCAAGTAATCCTCCTTTCTCTATGAGTGACTGTCAACACATACATATTCATACTCTGGGTAACTCTGAGCACACACATTACAGGCTTGATAGGAATATCCTTGGAATATCCCTGCCAAATAGCAATTCATGCCTCCTCACATCTGATGGCAAAGTACTTATGAAAGGAGGCTCCAGCTGGCTGCTCTGCACGTCTTGGGGAAATTAAGTAACAAATTCTAGAGAAGAATCGGAACTTTCGCAAAGTCTAAGTTCCAGATTATGCCTTGTCCAGATAAAAAGATAAAGAGACTAACATGTAAGTGAACAGAAAAATACTTCATCCCTGCACACATAAAAAGTTAATCTCTTGATTTAAGCAGATCACAAGACAAGTGAAACAGGTAATGTGACTCTTTAAGCCTGTAGGAGAAAGCCTGCCTTAAACTCCTGAACCTCTGTCATGCTCTCGAGCTTCTGGGGTGGCCACCAAAAAGGTTACATTCACTTCAGGATGCAAAAGCAAACAAGCAGGCACAGTCTCAAAGAGCTTCCTAGAAGTAGATGGCAGTATTAAAAGTTTCACTGAGGTCTCAGAATAGAAGAATCATGAGTGAATAATGGGACACAAACAGGTCAGCCTTCAGTAGCTGGGCAACAGGATAAGAACATCTATGATATTGCGTAGCCTTAAAATGCATTTCAAAACAAAGGTAAATCTCCCCAAAATGCTAATGTCTAGGTGATCCCCATGTAGAGACACTGATCCAATTAGCCATAAAAATACATAGCAGATTCTGCTGTTGCTGAAGACCAAAACCATCTTCTCTAATTTGTCTCAGCACCATTTTTTCTCCCCCTCAACTTTCTGTGGAGGAAGAGGACTGGAGGAAAGGCACATGTCAAGAAGGCCAAGCAAGGTAATGGGAACACAACCAGTTCCCATTATAGGGACAAGACAGTGGAAGAACCAGTGATTCTCAGAGGTGTCTGAGGTAAAAAGAAGAATCCCTCAGAAGCCAATCATCATAACATAAAAGCTTTAAAAATGCCACACTAGATGTCCAACTCTTTGTCTGATAGCCTGGGAATCACTCTTTCAGCTGATCTTTCAGATCTTTCAGCCTGGTTTAGTGCTCCAGGAAGACACTGTCACATGAACCTTACAGAAGGTCTACTCCTCCCAAATAAAAAACACCTTATGACATAGTAGGAAGAATCTAGTGACACCCTGTTTATCCCAAACACTGTCCTGTTATGGTGTGTTGACTGCTGAATGACAGTGACTGTGTGTGGGAGTAACACTTGGTATTCACACACCCAACAACTCAGCATTGCTGCCCACAGCTGGAGATGGGACCCAAGAGTCCGATCACAGAGACTGTCCTAAGTGCACAGAACAGACCCAGAGATATGGAAAAGTGTCCACACCTCTGACTGAAGATGACTGTAAAGGCAGACGTCACCAAAAGAACCACAATTATGAAAAAAAACGTACCCCTGATAGGCTGAGAGCGTTTTGGGAACATAAGCAAGTTGATGTCTTGGATGCAGGCTGCTCACGGGGAGCTTGCCACAAGTTATTGAGCTACTCCAGTACTAAGAAACACCACCAGCGGTTTCTCCCTGTCCCCAAGATGAGAAAAAGTCACTGTATTCTGGGGCCAGAACACCCACTGCTTTCTTCCAGAATGGGTTCTCTCTAGAAAGGAAAGAAAAGTAGGGTTTGGGAAAAGCAGTTTAGGTAGGACAGGACTTGTACAGCTTTCTCCATGGAGAAGGGAGCTCTTCTTTCTAAAGCAGAGAAGGAAGAAAGGAATATAGACTATGCCTCTTAGAGCAAGTTATTTATGGACTACCAGAGGGGTTTACATTCCCACTTACTCTGCTTCCCTCCATGATCCTAAAGGATCACTGTCAAGGAACAGACACGAAATAAAGCCAAAGATTAGGACACCAGAACCTAATCCATATATATTGGCATCTACAAAGCTGAAATAACTCACTTCTGCAGCTCTAGAAAAATCTGACAACTTTATAGGAAGGAGAAGGTGCCCAGGATAGTGGCTTTATGGCTTCAGTTGCCAAATACAGAAGATAGTGCAATGTCCCTGTTTCAGAAATACAAGCTGTGAGTCACACCACAGCCAAAGTATGACAAGACTCGATCTCCACCCACATCATTCCCTGCAGACTCTGAAGGCAGAAAAACTGTGCTGTGAGTAAATATTCAGCTTGTCCAAAGAGAGTGAGTGACCAAAGGGGGAAAATGCAGCTTGGAAATCCATTCTCTTTGACCTGACCGTAGAAATCCCCTGGCTGCACCCTGGGCTGCTCCTGCTCAGTGTGGTTCTCCATTGCCATTACAGAGTAACTTGGTATTTTCTGTAGGAAGAGAAGTCTTGGAGCTTTGAACAGGAAAGGCTGAGTACAGCTTCAGACTTAGGAATCAACCATGAATTGGCCTTTTGAGCAGCTGCAAGCTAAAAGTGATACATCCAGCAGATGGGAGCCTGAATATCTGGGCATGGAGTTGAGGACAGAAGAGATGTTTGCTGTCCTGGTGCTCCCTTCTGGCCTTACGGCCAAAATCTTATCAGATTAAAAATTTACAGGGGTTGTACATCTCACCCAAATGGAACAAGAATGGGCATGTCAGTCTGGAAAGGGGATTAACACCTAGCATGTGGTGCAAGGCAAAATGCCAGAAGGCTAAACTGAGGAAGCTATAAAAGCAAAAAAAAAAAAAAAAAAAAAAAGGAAGAATAAAAAAGAGAAAATTAAATTGTAATAATGAAGATTAGTGCTAACCAAGAATAGCTGAGATGCAGCGAAGATTGCAGTGAAGGAAATTATGATATAAACCATCACCCACGTGGAGCAGGGCTGTCTGACAGAATGTGTTGCTCATTCATACCACATAAGGTGAGTACTAGTAACACACCTGATAGGTCTAAAACTCTCTGCTTCAGCTGGTAGCCCCCAGTGGCAAATATGAATGTGCCTCAATACAAAGGATGTGACTCCAAGAATAAAACAATTTTCTAGTAGCAACTGGGTCATTGCTATTGCTACCTCAGTGCTACATTAAATAATTGTATTTAATCAATTAAAATTTTTCATTTATAGCCCTACAGAAATAAAAATCATGTTTCACAAAGCATTTGCAAGTAGCAATGAATTATGTAAAACAAATTCATTACCTTCTACATCAGGGTCTCCAAATGGATTTAATTCTGCTGTGTCAGGATCACCAAAAGGATTCGTGCTGGAGTTGGCCGGGTCTTGCTCCCCTTCTTCCAGAAAATTAAGCTTATTGATAAGCTCTATGAACAAATTGGAATATTGTTTTAAAATAGATACAAGCAGTTCATCACACGTATCTGGAGCTCAAAAAGCTCCGTGTCAACAGTCCCTCGAAACACTGCACCAGGGTATGGCACGAACTGCACGACTAAGTTAACACAGTCCAGTAGGTACATCAACAAAGGGAAAAAAAAAAATGAAATGAATGAAACTTCTATTTGCTGATCAGAACATTATGTAACAGAAATGACTTCTAAAAAAGCCTTCTCTTTCCTTCGTTAAATAAATGTTGTGGAACATCTAACGAGCTAAATACGGTGATTTTGATTGTTCACATACACGCTAACTATAGGCAGGAAATTTTAATTTTTGGATGTAATGTGAACATAAAAGCAGAGAGAGGACATTTTGTCACCTTAGAAAGGTCAAGTATTACTGACTATACAACTACTGTTTTAAGCTTAGGGTCTGGTGGTTCCTCTTTCTTTTTTTTTTGTATTTTTTTTTCTTTCTTGTTCATTATCAGATGACAACGGAGCTGTAGCGGAGACAGGCTCTTTCTCTATCATGTTGTTACCTGTTGGATGCACTACAAATTACTGAGAGTCATGCTGGGTGGAAGCACAGAGATAAAACTGACAGCTGAATACAGGCAGGAGTCAAAAGGTAATGGGTCACAGTAAATACAATCAGAAACAGAAAGAAAGGATGAAAGCTCATAGACCTTCAGAGGAACTGGCTGATTTAGCTGAAGGCATATTTGCTCGCTTTATGCAGTCATCTTGATCTTCATCTAAGCTGCTCAGAGCATTCAACTGGTTTACAATTTCTGTAAATAGAAGCCAGTCAAGACAAACGTAAGGCAAGGGCATTTAATGAAACAGAAGTGGAACGAAGACTGTTACCAGAAAGAGAGAAAGCAAGGGAGAGAGGGTAAAAGAATATATTTAGAACGAGTCCTCATAATTATATAACTACAGCAAAGTACCTGTGTAGGTGCTTCAGGGATAATTTAACATGAAACCCAGTTAACAAGACATAAACAAAACCTAGCCAGGTTATGGTGACAGCAACAATAATTAGTTTTATGAAGACGAGTATTATGCACAATCAGTTGAAAATTTAGATAGGTGTACTTGATATAATTTAAAGATTTTTCCTGCTCATGAAGAAAACCTGAATATGAAAACATTGTCGATCAACACAAATCAGCCCCAGAACAAATTATCTCCCTCCCAAACCCTTAAGGTTACAGCAAACTGACCTATACAATATGCATTTTAATCTTTTTTTGTTTATATACACACTCTGATTATTTAACATTTGCAATTAGTCACCATTACATTCTGATCTATGACAAGATGAATTTACCTAAATAGTTCTAAAATACATGATCAGTATTGTGCCAGGAGAATGCAAACTGAACATTTATATCACCTGAATTTTCATTGTCATGCTATGTAAGTAACACCTTGCTGTTTGTAATATCCTTTTTCACCTTCTATCCATAGTGGAGAGCTCTAAATTGCCATGAACTAGTAATTTTTAAAATGTGTTAAATGTTTCATTTTAGTCAAGATGGAGATGACTCCATAATTCTGGAAGGAAAGAAACAAAAAACAACTGAGAGGCTTCTAGCCCAAGGGGAAAAATTCCTCTCTGCTCCCCCCTAACGCAGTCCCATCCACAGCATCTGACAAATGGAGCTTCTGTAGTAATGGGGATTGAGCCTGGGGCATCTCTGAGAGACCTGAGCATTGGTTTCTGTGGAGAGGGGACAGCCTTCCTCATCCTTCCACATGACAAACAGGCAAGAGAAACTTGTGCAGGAGAGATGATGCTGCTTGTTGAATATCACTGCCCCACTGACAGCCTTTTTCATCTCCTGTCTTTTCCCCATGAAATAAATGGATGATGCCTGCTGGTATAACCAGCAAAGTTAAAGCTTCATGCCAGTCATTCTTTTATTTCCTTTAAAGTTTAATTTCTTGTGTACACAAGAAGATACCTTTCAATAACACTTTTCATTTACGGCTGTTTTGAACTTGACTTTTTCTCATCTGGCTTTTGTTTGGGAAAGGAAAATTTGTCTTTATTCAATGAACTAGTTTAAGGGAGCAAGATATCAAACTGAGGCAAAAATTGAGTAGTATTCTGACTGTTCCAACTCATGTTGGTGCTTATGGCCACCCAGAACTTCCTAGTCAGGGGGGCTTTTTCATGCTTTTTCATAGCTGACACAATGACACCCCTCCTGATTTCATGCCTTTACAGACAGCACAAAGAAACTGAAGTCCAAAGCAGACCAGAACCTGGTAATATTTCTGTCACATGGATAAAAACTTCTTTGGCAAATTTAAACTGCTTTGCAAAGACATGCCAATCTGCAAATTACCAAGGAAAATTACCTACTCTGCCAATATCTATTGGGCATCCTAAATGCTGACAGTGACAAACCCCAAGCAGAATTCCTCGGTAATGTATCTCCCTCCTGATCTTGACCTTAAAGCATAAATCTGCTTACATGGTTTTACACTTATATCTGTCTACATAGACTTAACTTAATCATCCTCACTTCCTTATTTTTAGCTCCAACAGACAAGACTATTATCCTAAAAAATAACACCAGAACTGTCCCAAAACTTAGCTTTCTCAGTATAAAACCCTACATACACCTGAGAAATCTACATAATATAATACTATCTTCTGGGAATTCTTAGGACTCAAGATAGACAATAGAACATACCTTTCTGGGCTCAAATAAAACAGAGCTGACCTCATAAAACAGCAGTACTAACGAATTAGTAGTTAAAACCAGGCTCAGATGCTGACATGATTTACAATTTATTATGTCAGCATGTGGAAAAAAAAACCCCAAAACAATTATAATTCAGTTTTTATTGTCAGAAAATAACAAATTAAGTTCAGAGCTTTAAAAAGAGGGAGTTCTTTGATGTGGTCTGAATCACCTGGTCTTATCTGCCAACCTAAACACCCATACGCACTACAATGTTTCTCATTACAATATTAAATGGTTTATGTCATATTTTGGAGTATGGAAATTGTAGGTTGGAGATTTATATCCTATATTATCTTTTATAAATCTCATTATCTACAAACACACATTAGCTTGTTCTACAAGTATGTCACATAAATCACTGGTTTGGTTTTTGGGGTTTTTTTCATTCTTCTCTCTCTCTTTCTTTCTTTTTTTTTTTTTTTTTCCAAGCAGTTTGGTGATCCTGACAAAGAAAAAGAGAGTAAATGTACCAGAAGTTGTCAGGAGAGGTATGGTTTTGCAAATTGCACAAAAAGGGTTACGCATATTGTTACCCAGAAGCTTGCTCTTGAAACATGTTGGGATTCAGGCTCCTGCAATAGGTAGCACATGGGCACATTCCTGATTCCATGTGGTGCCCCAGGACAGACACTGTGCTCCTGGGCAGATGGAGCAGAAGGCAGCTATTAACCCCAGCATGAGGTTCTAAGTAGGAATTAAAACATTAGGAGAAGCACATTTATTACTGCCCTGTTTGTGAGTTATGAGGCACATTTTCTCCAAGTATGAGATGTCTTGTGTTCCACTGAAGACTAAGGACAGGATAATTCAGGGAGGTTTAAATCCATGTATATTGACAGTGTAGAAACTAAATATTTTAAATTTAATTCATGGCAACAAACAATTTTCAACTTCACACAGAACAGTTGGGGAAGATACGGCTTTTACACATGAAAAATTTCAACAAGAAGTACTAAGAAGGAAAGGGGGAAAGCCTGAGATGGAGTGAGATTTCTCCAAGTAAAAGCAGTGTTTGAAATGGAAAACATCTTTCAGTCTGGTCAGTTGTACGGCAGCAGTTCCATGTTGACCACCCCAAATTCCACTGCTTTTGAGGTCAGTCGGTATTGCACCACCTGCTTCATAGCTGAAGAAACAGAGGTACAGATACCTACTCCAAGTTAGGCAACCCGTCAAGGAAGAGAAGCAGCATTTCCTAACTCACCTGCACCATCTACAGCCCCACACAGCAGATCTCCCTTGCTCTCCCAGCAGTGGATATGTATGTTCATCTATGAAACTGCAACTTTGGCACAACTAAAAAGAACTCCCACAAACAAAGACCAATAAAAATTGTTGTACACTGCAAAAAGGAGCAGTGTCTGATAAAAGACTTGCAGCATCTCTTGCAGCTGTGCCTTGGGAACAATAATGTTTCAGACATCAAGTCAGCAGTGAGAAAACCTGGAGTCCAAAGTAGGAGAACAATCCTTCCCTCCTTGCTACTCATTGCAAGCCCAATTAGAAACATTAACTGTATGCTGCTCCCATCATTTCCATGAGGTGTTAGAGGCAGTATTCCCGTTTTACAGCTGGGAAAACAGGCGCACTGAGGTAAGGGATTTGCCACAGGGCACTCTGAGTCAGTGAGGCATTCCAGCTCCTCAGCTGCCAACACCCAGCACAGCACAAGAGGAGAAAATGTTGGTAGCAGCAAGCTTTCAAAAGGGTTATGTAACTTCCTCAATTAACTTTATGGTATTCTGTGAACGCTGCTTTTGAAAGAGTTCTTTGCTACATCAGTTTTGTTACATTTCCTTCTTTCTAAATTTTCTCCTGCTTTTCTACAATGATTCCTACCTCTTTCTCCCTTGCTTCCTCAGCTCTTCTCCTAGCTTTTCCCATTCATTATATTTATTACAGGAGTCACTGTAATTGCCAATGAAATCAATCTTGAACACGTGTTGAAATAGATACTTTACATCTTATTTATTAATGTTTACTTACTGCCCTATGTTTTATGTTCTCCCATTTGCTTGGGAAATTGCATGCACTCATTCCCCTTCACCATCCCTCTCCTTCTCAAAGGTGGGAAAAGCTGGCCAGGCTCGTAAAGCAACTCAGCTGTTGTAACCAACATAAGAAGAAAAATTCCAAGGCTGACCTTCCTCATGTCATGATTCATTTAGAAAAAAAACAGTCCAACACTCCCATCTTGTATGGTTAGAAAATAGTATCAGAGCAGGCTGAACAAAGCACAGAAATTGTGTATTCCATAAGTATTTATTCCTTCTGCCTTTCATGGAGGTATTGTTAGTTTTAAACAGAAAATTTCGGCCTTTGCAATAGCAGATGGAAAAGCAAATGACTCTAAAATAGCTTGTGTGACACATCAGCTAGCTCACCCGTACCATCTATCTCCAAAGATGTTCACTCCATACCCAAAGGATAGCAGACAGCCTAGTCTAACCTAGATAAGACTTTTGCTTGTTTAGGAATCATTTGTAGCCTTTTTGAGTGCTGCAAAATCAAGTGTTGAGAAGCAAGATCAGATGCTTTTCACCTGCTGCCCTTCTGCAGTCCTCAGTGCAGTACCCAGGCAGATCCTAATAAAACACTTGTGCACAGCAGTTTCTATAGACTGAACATTACCCCTCCTTACTTTGGCCTTCTCTGTGATTATCCAATGGCCTGGTGAACATGTCAGGTTTTGTTTTATGTTGTGATCTGATTTATTCTGGTTACACTGGGAAAGAAGTAAACCCTGCAGAATTATTTCAGTGTGACCAGACTGGTATATCTCTGCTCCCTGACCAAGAATACATTATCCTGGTTCCTCAGATATCTCACTCCAGACTTTCCAATATGCTCTGTGCCAGACACATACAGCATAACTAGAGATTTGGCCAGGGTAAAAAATGTTTAATTGAATATGTAAAGCATACAGAAAACATATTTGCATCCTTTCACAACACTAAATGTAACTAAGTAATAAATGCTTCAGGCTGAACCTTTTGATTGCAACGAAAGCTCAAAAAGAAGTTATGAAAGTAATGTTTCATAACACTGAACCAGTGTTCCTCTGAATTTTCAAGAACAGATTTGACAATTCACTTCTCTGCTCGGGATGCTCTTCCCCCACTTTGGAGAAGGTTCCCTTTATTTCAGACATTTTGAAAGAGCACTGGAAGTTATGAAGTCTGGCACCAGAAGTTAATTTTCTTTTCCTGATTCATTACACAAAGAGCTCCTACAGAACCCATCTGGAGCAATACTACACACTGATCTCTACCAACAATTTAACATCATTTCATCCTGATCTGACTTGCCTCGATTAGTTCAGCTATCCTGAACACACTAAGCATTTTCATCAGCAATTCAAATGTGGTTACACTATCTCACTTCAAACAACTTCACTATCAAATTCATTAAAGTCCTTTAACAGCCTCCCAGTTTCTTTTCCATGAGACACCCCCACCCAAAAGGCAGCAATATGCAGCCTGGAATTGCCATGTTATTGAGCAGAACCTCAGCACTTGTCCATGGCACAACTCATTTCGCAGTTATTCTCATAAAGTGCCTTCATTATTTCACTTGAGCCTCTCCTCCTGTCTTCTTGCTCGTTGACCCTTTCCCTCTGCTTTTTCTGCTCCTCTGCTCATGCTGGTTCTTTGCTTCCCTAAAATGCTACCTACTTAGTGCATTCTCTCCCAAAAGCAGGACACACAGACACAAATCAAGGCTCTTGGATTCACAAGTATTAAACTTTGTTGAGTTATGGATGGGTTCCTCTTCAATCAAGCTATCCTAAATATTGTTTCAGTTGTTAGGATTTTTTAAAGTGAAATAAAAATATAGCATAAGGATAAAAAAAATGGACAATAAGCAAAGGAAACTATATTTTACAATGCCTGTGACAAAACCAACCTGTAATTTTTGCAGCCTTTTCCTCTTGATTCACTCTGTTTTCTTCATCTTCTTCATTGTCTTCCTCAAAATCATCTAGGTTACCAATATCAGCTTGTTTCATACTCATCAAACTAGCCAGGCTTTGCATGTCTTCATCCCTAAATAACAAACATCACACCAGGCATTAAAATGCACCTTGTTAATACCACATCTGATATTACTGCATTCTTAAAAATTCTTTAAATATTTTGATGTTTTCTTCAGGGAGGTCTATGATATCAGATCTGATCTTGAAGATAGTGAAAAAACAAAACTAATACAACTCATAAATATATTCTGAAGGGAAAGTTTTCAATTAACAAAACTGTAAACAGTAAAAAAATACTGCTTTGCATCAAGAGTTAACAACTGCTTCCTAAAATTTTAAACCAGCCCAGAAAGGCTGGCAAATGCTTGCCTGGTCTGCTTTGGTTAAACTGAAAATGCTTGGCCAGACCTACTGCCCACATGTTGCATGCAATGCCTACATTCATTTGTAACTTCTGATGCTGTTACAGGATTAAAATCCCTTCTATAAATATCTGAAATCATTAACAAGATAAAATAAAAAAAGGCAGTGTCTATTTACACATACTGGAAACCAATGCTTTCACAAAGAGCAGCTTTTTTCAGATCCCTTGTTCAGGGTACTATGAAAGCCCTGTCAATAACTTGCAATCTAGAACCAAGTGAGTGAGTCAAGGGAGCAGTAATCAGCGCCCAAGAGAACTCTTCCCACAGGATGTTCTTGTGCTCAACCCAAAATCTTAACTCTAACTCCACCTTCCCTCACCTTCCAACTGGCTTTGTCCTTATTGCATTCTTTGTGAAATATCAGTGGACTCCCTTGAAATCTGCCAAGGGTATTGTTGGATGAAGACACACATGCACATAAACACACACTCCCACTCATTTCAGACCTGTAGATACTTTAAGCTGTTGTTACTTAAAATGTCTGTAAGAGTAGAGCACAAGCCATTTGTCTCTGAAGAACACAAGGCTAAATAAGAGTAAGAAACAACTTTTACTCAGTTAAGAAACCAAGTATGGCAGGAATGATAGGTATGCTGAAGGATGCTCTCAAATTCCACCATTCTATACAGAAAGAGCTCTTTATCCAAAGGATTCTTTGAAAAGCAACATAAAGCAGGCTATCTGGTTTAAAAAACCCCCAACAAACAAACAACTTACGTGGCTTTTCCTTCCCTCAGGAAAATACAAGATAAGGAGAACTGTAGTGTGGCAGCTACCACTTTCTTAGACAAAGGCTTGAATTTTAACCTGACATCTGTCTGTGTAGGCATGGGGCTGGCATATTGCTTCATGTTGATGCTGCTAGTGGCAAGCGCTTTTCTACGTCCAGAAGGAGATTCCTGAAAGCAAAAAAAAAAAACAAAGCTAACGTGAAAGGTGCTGTTACACGAAAACCTGCATGTGCACAAAACAAAAAAATGCACTTATTAAATCTGTAGGGATTACTTTGGTTTTGTTTGTTTGTTTGTTTGTTGGTTTTTTGTTTTGGTTTTGGTTTGGGTGTTTTGGTTTTTTTCCCAAAAAATCAGTATGGCACTTTTGAGCGACAGAAAATCATTTCTTAAACTACGTCAGTCACTAATGGTGGTGGAACTTTGAACACTTTCTTAGTGCAATTGAAAAAAAAAAAAAAAGGTTGTCCACTGTGATTAGTGGTGCTCCATTACAAGATCTAGGATGTCTTTAATGGCTTGAGCTTGAACCAGATCCACAGCCCCAATCCAGTTAAACTGCTGGGAATATATTCTCATTTCTTTTCACAGCAAATTGGACATGCTCTGTCCAAACATGGCTACTTCTGGACTGGAACTTCCAGCCTATGGAAGACATAGGTTTGGACCATGCACATATTTCTTTGCATAGTGGTTTGAGGTCATTTAGTTTGTGTTCCATGCTCAAACAGAATACCTGAATATTTTTCAGAGCAGCGGTTCTTCTCATTAGTGGTGTACAAGCACTATCAAGAGCAAAAGGTTTCTGAAACTAAAATTGACAATACTTCCAAAAATATTGATAAAAATTTTGCAAGAAAAACATAAAGAGCAAAATAGATAACAGCCAAATTTTTATTTGAAAAGCCGAAGGTGTATTTCAATATAAAAATGTTGCTCATGGCTTAACAATCCAGATAAATTAATCTAAAATGCATTTAAGAATCAACTCTCTTGTTTTATCTAATATCAGCATCGTCAGGAAAGGAATGATTATATGTAAAAAAGCTCCAGTAACAAAAAATAAAACAAAAAAGCCCTGCTATTAATTCTTTTGAAAAATGTTCTCACAATAGGACGACATTTTATTGCAGTTGACAATTTGTGTTGAATAAAGAATACTAATTCAATCAAAACATTCAAGCATCCTTTTTCAAAGTACTTGACATTTCTGCCCAGTAGAATAAGTCAGAATGTAATATGTCATCCCCAAAGAATACCTTGTTTAAAAAACTAGCCTTATCTGACAGATTATGCACAGCAATATTATACAGAACTATTAGTGCATGTAGATACCTTATGAATGAATTTCAAAAATGCATCAAACACTTGAGAAGGATTTAGGTCCTCTCAGAAGAAATACTTAAGAATATGCAAATACTCTCAGCTGAATTAAGTTGAACAGATGCGACTCTCACAAACAATACGAGTGCTCCTTCCCCAGCTGCAGTTGTCAATCAAAGAGCAAGATTAAGGTCCAAGGTTCTGACAATGTGTAAAATGGAAAGTACAATCAGGGAGTTTCCATTATTACACAGATATGAACAACAATAATCTGTTATTGTATCATGCCTTTAGAATAACTAACATTACAACATGTTATCCAGAATGCAAGGTTTACTGCAGCGCCTGTTCAGGCATCTACACCCAACAGGATCTTAGACAACTAATCTTGGAAGATTTTGAATAGTTGATGTTGACAGTAAGATGTTGATCTTAGCAAGATCAACAGATCTCAGAGCAAATCATGAATGTGGGTGCTTGCTTGAAGCCTTGCAGATGAATCATTCATCAGCCACACCATGCCTGTACTCTGACGTGCTCTTCTCAGTCTGACTACAAAAATCGCTTTTCAGCAGCTGTGAATATCCCAAATCCAACAAAGATCTGGATTTATTTCCTTGTGCAGCTACAAATGCCTTCTCAGTGCTGGCTCACCTGTTGGATGCAGCCAATGCCATGAGAGCAACACAGACACTTCCCACTAAGTCTCTTAGGCAACACCAATATGCTTCAGTGACTCCAAAAAACAGGGCTACCTGGGGGCAGAGCTACTTTCTCTTGTTACAAACACACCATCTTATCTGGTAAGTCAGGTGCATGTTGTCTTTATCAAAGTGATTTTTCTAAAAAGTCAAAGCAAACAAGATAAGTAAACCCCACCTCCAATTCAGTGGTGGTTCTGAAGTGAAAGCACACAACATTAAACTTGTAAGCATGCAAAAGCTAGACACAGATAGCAAGGCAGAGAATTTTGAAATGATGCGAAATTACATTTTCACTTAGTATCGACTTATTGTACAAATGATCATCTTGTCATTTGCACCTTCAGATTATCTGGATTGGAGAGTGAGTAAGAAACATGAATAAGGAAAAGGAAAGTTCTCCCAGTGAAGAGGATCATCAGCAATTCCTAATGGAATCTTCTGGTGTTAGCTGATGTAGAGGAAAAGGGAGATGAGAATGCAGGCAGCAGGGTGCCAGGAGAAAGGGAAGGAGCCAGCCATGAGCAGGAAGATTTTTCTATCACTACATATCCTGATGTGCTGTGAAGAACACGATACACTTGGCAATCGAGTTCAGTCTTCCTAAGAAATTAATTAATTTCACATTTTTGTGGGCCAAAGACAGAAGTTGAGTTTCCAAGTTTCAACTGCCTACAGAAGTCCAAATCTGTAACAATATCATACCAAAAAAAAACCCAACCAAAATCCCCAAGCCCAAATAAAAACAGACAGTGCCTGATATTTCAAGTCTTATTTTGCTTCACATGCAAGTTTAAGTATATCCTCTCCTCCTACTCTTCCAGAAAGTGAAGTCTGTTAGAAGTTTTGCAATGTTTTTTCTTGGAGCTTTGGAGGTTTCTCCTTTCTCTTTGGAGCTTTACAGGTTTGGCTTTACATGGTTTTAGCTACATAAGTAGACGGGGAAAAACGTTTTGTGTGTTAAAAGAATGTTCTCAAGCTGCTTAGGTCCATGACTGATTCACAGTGGATTGTGTTTTCTACTCTGACACACAACCAACTTCTAAAAAATTGTCTTTAAATGTCAGAGCATGCTAATAACCACTTCTTGCAAAGATTGTAGCATTTTCTTCCTAAAAACCTACATGCTTCCTGTAGTAGAAATTGAGTCACCCCAGAAAAAGAGACATTTTCTTGCAGAAGGATAAACAATTCCTAAACTAGCAGGGATCAAATAATCCAAGAATGGAGTAGACAGCAAACCTACAAGCAGAGTGGACAGAAACAGCTGAGCAGTAGGCTTGAATGAGTTATTCCAAAGAGAAGCCCACTTTGGTAGGATACTGAATAAATAATATCCATTTAAAGGTAAAAGTCTGATCTGGTGTTTACTTGTGTCTCATATGAGCATGTGGAAAGTCAAGCAGGAATCCCAGTGCAAATGTTTTAATTGCTCAACTTTCCTGCTTTTGCCTATATAATCAAAGTTTAAACTGTGTAAGGCTCTGTTATGCCTTCAGGTGTTTTACATTCATGTGACTGCCAGGGTTGCCACATCCTGTTTTGTGAAAGGGTAGCATGAAAAGTCAATTTTGAAGTCACAAGAGAGAAACAATTCAATGCAATAATAAAGAGAAGTGACAAAATACAACATTTAACAGTGAAGATGGTTTGTATTCTTCAAGAAAACAGTAATTTTGAAACCCTTTACTCTTAAGAATGGCAATGCATTATGCAAATAAAATCAGCCATGATATCTGAATGTCACAGAAAGACAATAGATAACATACAGTAAATGCCAGTAAAATAAAAACACCTCTATTATCTTCCAGCTCAAACATCCTACTGAGACTGAGAATGGCACTGCTGGACTCATAAGAGAATGCATGGAGCATTGGTTAACAACTATTTTTTGTTGTTTCATGTTTGTTACTGTATGGTTCTAGCAAGTGAAACAGCTCACTGGAAAAAAATAAAATGTGTGATTGTCCTAGAAATCATTAATAAATTATTTTAATTATTTAAAATATAACTATTTAGTATGTTAGCAGAAACTACAGCAGGCCTATCTTCTTGCATAACAGAATAATGGCTGTGTTGGGTCAACTAAAGGCTCTGAGAAATCTGTATGTTATTTTAGAAGTCCACTGTTTACCAGTGATCATTTTAATTCACTTAAGAAGAGTAAAATCTGCACATAAACACACAGCAATACTTCTCCATCTTTCTCTCCTGTGTTAGGGAAATTTCTGCTTTTGTATTCTACACTTTTCTCTCACAAGCAGCTTCACTTTTCTTGACAGTCTCCTCCTCCTCCTATTGCCCACAGTCCCCAAAATGCCTCAAACATACACCATTTTTTGGGTGAAATAACCCTATCTGGGCAGTGCATCAAGCTGTATCAGCTGTTCCCAGCTGGCAAAGCAGCAGGATGAAGCACAGGGCTGGTTCTGCACTAAGCCCACTGGGTGGTTGATACTTGTGCATCCTGGTAATTTAGGAAAAATTTGAGCAAATTATTAAAAGTCTGGAAGAAGAAGATGCACTCAAAGTTAGCAAAATGAAAATTAATACAGAAAACAGAAGGACTTCCCAATATCCTGGAGTACTTTGATTTCTGAATTCACACAAAGAAATGTGTAGAACAAGCAATTCTCAGTAGATCAATAAAAGGTGCATTCCTTTTTGAACAAAAGAATATTAGTAATAATGAACTCAGGCAGTTCCCAATTTCTAGGCATGCTGTTTGTGTTTGCACAGCCTTGGAAAACATCACCTCAGATACCAACAGAAGTGCAATTCAGTGAGACCATCAGAAAGACAAATTCCTGACAATCTGAAGCCACAGGAATCACAAGCTGTGAGTGCAGGGCCAGGCTCAGATGAAATCTCACCTTGCACTTGGCTCTGCCAAAGCGTGGGGACCAACAACGGACACCAAGCAGGGTTTCAAAAAGCTCTGCATGGTTCTTCAAGGAGCAGTCCCCAACACTATCCCTCCCCAGCATTTTAAGTTACTTCCACAAACCTTCAAATGACCATCATATAACAAAGTCTGGAGCTAGAGAAGGGAAAAATAACATTGGCCAAACTGCAGTCAGTTTAAATGAAGCCAATAAAGCTGCATTTACTGACACAGATACAGGGCCAGACCCATTTATCACACAAATTCCTTTCCAGTAATGCAACCATGCATTATTCCTGCCACAACATTCCTGACTCTGAGCAGTGTCAGGCATCCCAAAACTTACTACACAGGAAGTGCCACCCTTCTATAAATATCTGCCTGGCATAAAGGATTCCCACAGCCTGATCTTCTGCAACGAGAACAATGTGGAGCAGTGCTATGTACCACAAGCCTTGTCTCCTTGTCTAGGAATCATCCCCATCGTTCCCTCCTAAAGAGATCCTTTCACAGCAAGCAGGACTAAAATACTCTAAGGAACTAAGTGCGGAGAGCCTGGACCACAGCTGTAAAACAAATAGCTCATTTTTACTGGGAAGATGATGATCACAGATGACAGACATGTCACACTATTAAACAGTGCCCAACTCTGTTCCAAAGGAAGCGAGCCAAAAGATTAACACCTTTACACAAAAGGTCTGAACTCAGATTCTTAATTTATAGGAGAGACAAATAATGCTGTAATGTGAATTTCACGCAGTCTTTAAAAATGTATTTTTAATGACCTCGTATGCTGTACTTACCAAGTGACTGGCAAGTCTTCTTCAAGGTTAATATAAGAGGTGCAACTAAGCAAGAAACATCCTTGTATTTTCTGTTAAACTGCCTCCAAGCTTCTAGAGTTACACAGAATCAAAACATTGGCGGGATTTTGTTAATGGGATATATTCCTCTGCGTTATTTGGGCTGGAGGAAGAGTCCCCCCAGAGAAATCAGCAGGATGTGTTTTACCTCTGCACACCTGAACTCAGCTTGCCTACACAGAGCTGTGACCCTGCTGTGCTGTCTGTAACCCCTGAGGTTCCAGTGCCCTCCTTTCCATACACACACACATATTGAGAAACAACAGGAAATCATTTCCATTCAGCAGAAACCAGATCAAAAAACTGAAGTTCTTCATTATTTAGATAGTAAATGGTCCCTCCTTAATAGAAATATATTAAGTAATTAGTAATCAATGTACAAACATTATCCAAAAAAGACCCAACTAGGGAAGACAACAAGTTTCCTTACTGGATATTATTTTGTCAAAAGGAACAATAATTATCATTGTCTTTCTCACAAACAAGGAAAACATACAGCATAATATTTTTGCCTTTTCATCTTTTACAAAAGCAAATGCTAAAAAGCCCACAGATATGCAGATTTTAAGGAAGAGCAAACTTTGGCAGAAAACAATTGACAAAGCGATTTGTCCAGTTCTAAAAACTCCCTGAGAGAAACAATAGCTTTCCCTCTCCTTTGGCTTCAGAACTAAATGGAGACTGTTCTGGAGGACAGCTGGCCCCTGCAGCCCCCTGGCCCTGCAGCCCCCAGGCAGCAGCAGAGGAGCTGGAAGGTTCTCCCTCTCCCGGCGTGGATGGCAGCCCTGTGCCGGAGCCACATGCACCATCTTGCTCAGATGAAAAGATCACTGCTTCACCAGCAGAGCAGAATGGATCACTACAGAATTTAATTTGGGAGAGTATACAGCAATTAAATGCTAAAATAGACAAGCTACAGGGAGTTCTCTCAACTGGAGAGAGTAAATTAGAAAGTATGTCAGTTAAAATAATTTAGACAGGCGGATGGGAGATTTGGAGGACCGAATGAAGGCAGCACGATTTCTGCTGAAAACTTGTTTAAAAGCAAATAATGGTTCAAGGTATCCAGAACATTATTAAGAATTATGATGCATCTGAATTGAGAATTTAATGTTTAAAAAATTGTGCACATACCAGAAACCTTGGAGCCCTAGACATGAGAGCTTGGAATGAAACAAAACATTTTTAAACATTGAAACAGCTACCCTTAATGACATAATTATATATTTGTTATTCTCACAAAGTGACCTTTGTCCTTGCAGAACCAAAGCCCTTGTACCAGACTATTTATCATACTGGTCATATCTTAGGTTTAAGCTTGAAGACTCCTTCAAAAAACACCAACGTGTTGGTTTTAACAGCACATCTACATTGATGAATCATTATATTGGAAGCACCACACATTGTTTCTTATGTAGCACAAGCAGAGACAATAATTTCGGTAAGCAAAGAGAAAACACTATATGCTACTTCAACTTCTGTCTTCTTACAGCCCCATGAGATTTCAGTGGCAGCCCGAGAGACTGAGGTATGTAGTGAAAGGTTCTTTCTGACTAAAATCATACCTGTGGGTGTGCTCAACTGACCTGCTGTAGGTAACAACAAACCTTTCATCTTCCCAGGCTAATCCTCTACATTCACAGACTCTGGAAATCTCCAATGATTAACATCAGACACAAAGTTTAGAAAAATAAATTATACCTAATAAACTGAGTTAATTCATCTATACTATGCAGAACAACACCAAGAAAATTCAGAGGTCCTGTTTTTCTATCAAAAAATACTATTAAGCTTCTTAGACAACTACTAGACAGATGGCAAAGTATGTGCATTATTAAAATTTTAGTTGAGCAATTTATTAATAGATTATCTGTATGAGACAGGTACCCCCTTCTAAAGTGGGCTTGATGCTTACAAAGGACAACAGAGATAAAATTACAGGTAAGCTGGGTAATTTTAGTAAGTAGCAGAACCCTGAAATACTGAACCTTGCATAGGATGTGGATAATTGCTTTATGTATCCATTTATAACATCTTCAATCGCTTTCTCCCCTGGACTGTTTTGGTAATGCAGAAACAACTCCTGAACTCTCCCTCAGAAGTATATAGGAGATTGATAACTGATTTGAGAAATACTCACTTTAGTATTTGTAGCTTTTTTGCTCTTTCAGATCACTTCCTCTAGAGATGCTGTGCAAGTTTCTTTTCTTCTATAGTGACAGGTTTATATTTAAATTTACTCTTAGATCCCTCTGTCCAGGTAAACTCAGACCGTCCTTGCACTCGATGAAAACATTACTGTATCTTTACAAAGTACATGAATTTTTGCTTGTGTTTTCAGAGCTACAGCTTGTGCTGTACCACTCAAGAGCCCTGGAATATGTGACTATCCTGTTTCCCTTAGCAGCAATAAAAGGGCATCCTTTCCTGCAAAGTCTAGATCCCAACTGAGCTCACTAATGCCCCAGTGGTTCTGCTTCCCTTTCACAGCCATTCACTCTCTGCTGTTGGGATCACTCCACATTAGGGACTGTCTGTTCCTTTTCTTTCCCCAGATGCTACAGCAGCCAGGGATGTGACCATCTCCCCCAGGTCTGATAAGGCACAGGGTACAGCTGTGTGCAAGCCTGTGGGAACTACTACATAGTAATCATTAGCAAGCAAAAGCCATCAAGATGAAATAATTTTTATATAACAAAAGCTATAAAAGTAACTCCTACTGTAAACTCCTGTACATTTTTACTTTGCCACGGATGTGGGCCACAAGCTTGTGGAAGTTCAGCTGAAGCTGGCAGAGAAACTTATTATCATCAACTGGCTGTTTAAATCCTCAAACCTTTGCTCTCAAAGGAGCAGATTTAAGGAAGTCTAGGCCTGAGCTGCTGCTGCCATGTGGCAGGTGAGGCTGTTAGAAAAGCACAGCATACAGGGCTGGCAGCTCAGCAAAACACAGCAGTCCCTCATTTCCTGGGAGCTGTGTGCAGCTGCATCCCTCACATTGCCTCTGCCTCCAGGAGCAGCTCCCATGCTCTGCTTCAGCTGAGGCACTTGCAGGCAGCATCCCCCTAGGCTGGGCTCATGTTCCTCCTGCTTTTGAAGAGTCTAGAGAAAATGTACAGTTAGCTTCAACACATAGTAGAAATACAGATAATTTACCTAATGCTAGAGAAGGAGAAACAGCAGGTGATGAACTTAGCTCCTAAGCTTTTAGCAAAAACTGGAGTAAGAAACACACTTATTTTGTGTGACCTCCTCCTTCCAGGGGGAGGACAGGGTAGCTGACTCCATAACCATGACTTTATTTACTGCTTAGCAGCTCGTAACTCCACATTTTTCATGTAACAACTAAAGGGACTCACAGGTTGTTCTCTGGTTTTATTTTAAAATAATAGGTAATACCTGGTACAAAATTTACATTTAAGCTCACCCACCAATGCCTGGTACTTCAGCTCTACTTTGCCTGATAGGAACCCTCCATCATCATGATTCACTCCTCTGCTGTGTGCAGAGGTCTCCCATGAATGGTGCTACGGCACTTTCAAACATCTACAAAAGAGAGATGTCCAGCTAGTGTCCCCTAACAGAGTCAGTCTTTAAGGAAAAATATTTGACTACTTTTTTTTAAAGGGTAAACTACTTACTGATTTATTGTTAATTCAGCTTCTTTTCTCTTTCCATTCCAGTCTCTAAATTTCCTTACTCTGTCTTGGTGTCACTTCAAGACAAATACCCAGAATCCTGAATGCTAAAAAGGTGTGTTTGAAATAATACCTCAAGCTCAGGAGTGAATATTTAATGTGAATTCAATATACTATTAAGAACAGTTTCTGCACCTCAGGCTATGCCTACCTACAAACCTTGTCCGGAGGAAACAAATACCATGCAGGAAGGCATATGTGATACAGGCCCCAGAATTAACTCTTGATTATTTAAACAAACTTGCACACATAAGCACATTATTCAGCTCCTTTGTAATCTCCAACAAGGAAGCAAGTTTGAGGTAAAACTCCTCGAAGAAGAAACAAGGTGAAAAGATTAACTGCTCCAACAAGCTTACATACTTTCATTCATCTTTCCAGAGAAAGACTTAATTATTTAGCATAGATATAACCTGTTAAAATGGGATTTTCAAAATACCAGTGTGTCATCAACCAGTTGTTATCATCTGAGGATAACTTCCACAGAGCAAATGCACAATGTTAAATGACAAAGTTTGCAAGGCTCACGACAGAGAAAAGCCTGCAAGAGTGTCAATATTATTGACTCTTACTTTGTATTTTTTCTGTAGTGAAAGTTGAACCTTAACTGCAAAAACCCAGAGCAAATGGCTGAATGGTCTGTAATGCCTGATGGCTGTGCGCTGAGCAGTGATGCTCACATCATGAACATTCCTTTGGGCAGAACCAGAGATTCCAGGTCAAATGACTGATCACTTTGGGAATTTCTCAAAGTTAGACTAAAAGACTACTTCATAAAAGACAGCACAATGTTCTTCAAAATGAACATGTCAGCAATATTATTGCAGCATGACTGTATCTCCATTATTAAATTCATGACTGTGCTCTTTTTATTCTCTTGCATCTTGCTCACAGCTTCGCAGCATGTGCCAAAATCACCAGAATACATAACAACAACAGGACACAACACAGTTGCAGAAGTGCCTCAAAATACAGAGAAACTACTGGATCTGCTGTTGCTCTTCCCTCTCCCTGTATCTCCCACTGCCACCAAGGGGACACAGTGCAGGGCCACCACTGCCCTCAGCTCCATGGCTGTGATCCTCATCACAAGATCCACTCTGGAAGAGTTGGCTTTTCAAGGAAGGGTCTTCATTCCAACAGACAGTTCTTTGGCCCTTTACTACTATTCTTTATACTTACACCTTATTACTATTCTTTATTACTATTCCCTCATGCCACTTTATTACTATTTCTATTATCCAAATAATCACTATGAGGAGCAAAACCTCATTGATAGAGATTCAATCTGCAAATCTCCTCCCAGCTGTTATGTCAGAGCAGTGTGGCTGGCAGGGGATGGTTCCTGTGCACAGCAGGACTCTGCAGAGTTCAGGAAGGAGAAAAAAATTCGGGCTCTGCAGATCTCACTGGTGTCGTCCTGCTGATGGGGGGGCTGAGTCTGATGTCAGCAGGGAGAAGAAGGGAGCAAAGGGTGGGAATACAACCAGGGCAAAAGGGAGGCAGCTGAAAATTCACATCTGTGTGAAGCTGGAATGGGGACATGCTCACACATGTCAGACACCTCAGCTGTCACACCCTGTGCACACACAGCAGTGGGAATGGTGTGGGGTGCAGGTGCAGTTATTTATTTCTTTATGTCTATGTTTATAAACAACACAGTATGCATTTTAATAGCAAGGATAAACATAAAGCATTCCAAAATGCATCTCAGCAATAAACATAAACCTCAAGGTTTTGAAAGCCTATCCCACCCTCCCTCCCTCCCTCCCTCCCTCCAAATTTGTTTCAATCAGGGAAATAGCTAAATGGATTTCTTCTAACTTTGTACTTAAAGTAAAATTCACCTCAAGGCTGACAAGCATAGAAAATTTCAGTCCAATGGGTGATTTTTTTTTTTTTGTTAAAGCTGCAATAGCCTGAAAACAGGGGCTTGTAATGAAGCTGCCCCATCAACCATAACCACACTGTCAGTAGAGCAACACAATCATATTGCCTGTGCAAAGAAGCAATGCATTTAACATTTTCTTCACTGTGTATTATCTATTAGTTGAGTTTGTCACAGAGATATGTGGCAGTTCCCTGCAATACTTATGAATATATGGCAAGGCATACAAGAATCCATCTATGTCTGCTTCAGCACAGGTTTGTCTTATTACATTTTGGCAAACAACTTAAAACCCACCCTTCTCTTACCTTAGGTTTCTGTTAAATACTGTTACTATCTAGAAATTGAAGTCATCTGAGGCAAACATCTCAGATCTTCCCATTGCTATTCTCTATTACTAATGCACATTGCATGTTCAATTCTCCCTTGCTGTTCCTATGAAAAAGGTCTTGTCAAAAACAGATTTCATTTTTTCTGTGTATGCACAAATTAGTTATGGATGATTAACAAAGCATTCATTCTTTTATTTGCTTTGGCTGAGACTTGATCTGTGTTACATTCATGTGAGGGAAGCACTCAATTTTACGTTGATTAAATATGAAACACTGCACTCTTGATAAAAAGAGTTGTATTCAGAGCTGCATATTATCCTGACAAAAGATGCATGTTCTTGGGCTAATAGTTTCTTAAACAAGTTTTTCCAGATTTTTAATTGCAAAAAACTTGATACAGCTGCTTTTTCTTTTTTTTCCTTCTCAGCAAGTACTGGGCAGTGAGAGCTTTGTGTCCCAAAGCAATCTGGTGCAGTCTTAACAAACAACAATAGTTATTTCAAATTGGATGTAATAAAAAGGAACTTTCAAGTTCTGCCCCACAATTTGATTTCTTTAAACATAACTTGCATTGTGAAACTTTTTTTTAAAAAAGACTGCAAAACTAAGGACAGACAACAAACCATAATTATAGAATTTGTCTTCTATTATATCAAAAATTTAACAAAAATAAAGAGGTATTGGAGAAGTCTTATGGAAACTTACAGCCAATCATAACTGAGAACTTAGCCCTGATCTGCTGTTACTGACCCCATCTATCACAGGACAGCACGTGCACAAATGCTCCTCAGTAAGGCCCATAAATTCCCCACGTCCATTAAACACAGTGACAGAGCTACACCAAAAAGGATGCACCTTGGTTAAGCAAGGTATTTAAGTGCAAGCCTAACTCTCAGTACACAACCTACTTGTAATTAAATCAAGTTCAAGAAAGCCATGTGATTAAGCACCTTGTTAAATTTGGGAACAAATTATTAGCCCTTATAAACCAGGAGATTCCATCTTGGGGTTTACAGCACGTGAAAACAAACACAAGCCCACAGACACATGCAGGCAGGTAGAGCCTTGTGATACTTTTGCAAGAGGGGATTTAGTTTTAGTAAAACTAAACAGGGTAAGGGCAGCTCTTACTCAGGTTAGGAGGAGGTCTGGCCACACATTCATTCTTTTCTGAACTTTCAACAAAAATTGATGGTCTTATAAAACCTTTGCTAATGTTCCTATGCCACAAAAATAAGTCTGTTCAGTATCTTTCTTACACATCACCAAAATGAAAGCATGAACTTAGAGTTTGCAATTTCACTGCCAAGGAGAGACAGTCCTACCACAGCAAGAGGCTAGAAAGAGTCAAAGCAAGGGAATCTTGACACAAGTTGGGCTTAGGAAGGACAGCTAGTGCTCCACATGGAAGAAGGTGATTTCTGGAGGTTCCTCTGAAATATCACAGAACTGGATGACAGGACAGCAGGAGAGAACAGATGGAAATTTGGCCAAAGCAGGTTATGCATGGTCTCTGAGCAAAAGGTTTCTGCTCCCCATGAAGGGAATGCTTGCTAGCTGCTATTGAAGAGCTAGCTGCTATTGGAAGACCCTGCTAGCTGGCAGGTATTGGAAGAGCCCAATAGCCTGTCTGGAGTGAGGTCTCTCCAGCACTAACATGGTGCAGGTAGAGGACAAGAATGGGCCAGCAAAGGCAGCCAGGCCCCCAGGGAGCAGCCATGCTGCAGCGCAGGGTGGGAGCTCCTGCAGGGGACGAGAAGCATGAGGGGTCCCAGGCGCACCCATCCCTCCTCGTGGGCCTCACCCAGAGCAGAGGCACAATGGAACAGCCTCTGCCTGCAGCCAGCAGACAGTGCCTGTCTCCAAAGCAAAACCCAATCCCACTTCTCCAGCCACAGGCTCCTGCCTTGCACCCACTATGGCACTTTACTGGCTCTTCTTTCACAACCCAGTTCCTTTCACTAAACCAGCAGAAAACTCACCCAGAAAAAAAAAAAAAAAAACCCACAATGTTTCAGCTGGGTCAGACTGAGCTCTCCAAAGGCCAGGGGAGCACCAGCTTGGGCACACAGAGGGGCTGCTGTCCACAAAGTGAGGAGCAGGGAGGACGGAGCAAGAAACCACCTGATTTGACAACAGCATACTGAGAATGGTTCAGCCATCACATGGGGTTACATTTTTATGCAGTATTGTGTGAAGATTTACTCTTCCTGTTCCAGCCTGTGTGAACTCAGCTCCCTGTCCTTGCAGACAGAGGATGGTTGAACTGAGACAAAGATTTTTTTTTTCTTTAAGGAGCTCCAAAAACTTTTTTTTTTCCCTTTGCTTGAGGTCACATAAGAACACACAAAAGGACAAAGCAATAAATGCTCACATGCACTTTCTTGTCTTTATTTCTATTCTCTGGAATGAGGCCAGAGACATCTAAGTAGTGCACTCTGTTCTCTTCCACTCCCTCACAGAAATTATGGACTCCCCTTCGCAGCCAATTTCCTCCTCCTTCTCTGTCTGGGCCCAAGCTTCAACCACTACAAAACAATGTTCCCCTGTTTCTCTCCAGGGCCCATTCTCCATGCATCTACCCCAGGCTCCCTGAGGCCTCCCAGACCTTTAAGGCTTCACTTTTACACATCCAGGATGAAAACCTGTTCTTTCTGCTTCGATCTTCGATTCTGGGAAAATTCCACTCTCTCCCCACTTTGCATATGAACTCGGGTGCACTCATTTCCTCCAGGCTCAGCCCCTCCGCGGTGCCGAGGGGCTGCCACTCCCGAGGGCACTGGCACATCAGCAATGCTCAAACTACCTGGCACAAGTCAGAGAGCTGCCCTGAAAAATGCAGAAATGTTCCATGGCACAGGTTCTCCCCGGTCTAAACCTGAAACTTTACACTGGGCATTGGCAAGTCACACAGCAGGTATGTCACGTGTTACATCACTTCCCTCTCTTCAAAACTATCTAAATTTATTAGTATTATTAGACTTGCACAATTTATAACTCATAAAAATAAGTGCTACAAAGTAAATACCAGTTTTAAATAATTAGTTTTTACACATTCTTTTAAAAGGATTATTCTCCACATTCCAGCTACCCCATGACCATTCCTGGAGTGCTACAGGCACAAGCACAGTCAACAATTCTAAAGCTCCCCTAGAAATAAATTCACATGTATACAAAAGGCAAAGATGTTCCCAATGGCTTGTTTATTAATATATCATGTTGCCATCTAAAACAAACACACGACTAAATTAATAAACACAGAATATCTCAAATGGAAATATTTTCTTCTCTACTTCTTGGCTGTGAAGTAAACATAACTTATGGATTTTTAAAAAAATCTCAGCACTAATTAAGTTAATATTTGATCCATCTATATTTTAAAATATTCCACAATAAAAGGAAATTTAAAAAACAAAACTAAAAAACCTGACAAACATAAGCAGATTTAATCTCATGATTATTGTTATGTAGAAGCACTTATGAGACATATGCATTAATCAATTATCAGAAAGTAGTGCTTGAGTCCCAGGTAGTCAGCAACAGCACTCGTATAATATTACAGAGAGCCTGATGTTTTGGCAAAACTAGAGCAGGAAAAATGAAACTAAAAGGCATATTGTACATGTGACCTACAGGACTGGGATTATTACCTCTAAGCTTATTAAGAGTAAAAGCTGTCAGTCGGACCACCCCACAACCAGGGAGGAAAACTGAGATTACTCAGCAGCAAAAGGCATAAAAAAGGAGACGTGTCTTCTCGGAATGGACGGAGGCAGAGAGTGAACCACAGCCCTGCTTCAGCTATCTGAGCAGTAATTGGCTCACAGGAGCGACTGCCACGTTAAGGCATTATCATTATCTAGCTCACATAACTGGAAATTCACGCTCTGTTCTTTAAATTGGCTTAACCAGCAGCATCTGCAGCACTTTAATTAATTACAGCAATTGGCGTACCTTAAAAGTAGATGCACAGATCTGAAATGATAATGCCCCATGAGTAATAATTGTAAACTAGCATTAAACCAGACCTATCCTAAACAAAAACTAGGGTATACTGTTGGGCTTCAACAGAAAACAAGCTTCAACCTAGTAATTATTATTGTCTGCCCAGGTTCACCAACAGATACTACAATTCTATGTGACACTTTACATCCAATTAGCTCAGGAATGCAGAAGCTCACGACATGTACAGCAAAAATCTGTTCAAGTTTGATGCTCTCCTGTCAAAATTTGCTAAGGCAAATTTGGGGTTCCTTGATAGATAAACTTTGAGTAAAAATCATAACAGGGACTGATTGCCACTATTTATTTTTAGTACACTGCTTTTAAAGAAATACAGAAGCCAGACATCACAGTAAGCTCAGAAAGAAGTTTTTTTTTGACAGCCATTAGCTTTGCTTCAGTAAAAAAATCCACAGGCACTGTACATAAATGTGGATTTATTTTCTTTCCTGATATCTGCAGCTCTAAAATAAAGAAGAATTACTTGGAAAAAAATTTGGAGACAAGAAGTTAAAAAACTCTTTTGTTCCTGTTATGTACAGCGACTTGAAATCTTTACTTAGAAGAAAATAGTTTTTAAATCCTGACAGTGAAATCCAGGTACACATCCCGGAAATATCTAAAAGCTGTTCTTCATACCATTTCCAGCCAGAACACAAAACACTATCAAGATTTGTTGTGACTTGCTTCTGTACAATTTCTGGTTTAAAGACAGATTTTACATTTAATTAGAACCATGCTGCAAAACGGGACACAAGAATTTTAACCAGGCATCTTGCATGTAATGGAAGTTTAAACATTTAAATAGCTCAGTGCTACTAAATTAATCAAATCTGATCCTCAAATTCATAGGTAATTTAGGGGTCAGAATACCTGGTTTAAAGGCCATTACCAAACCAAATGTGAACTCCCCATTTATCAAACACCAGTCTTATCTTTTACAGCCATGTGAAAGAATGAAGCACAGCTTTCTTGATTCTAGTAAGATGTGAAGTTTTGAACATATTTTTAACCCAAAGAAACCCACAACCAAAAACTCAACTAAGGGATGACTGGTTTTAAGTTGCAAAAACTTTAACCATCTAATAAAAATAGATGCTGCAGCACAAAATACACCTTTGTGCAATGTTGTCCCGTGCCCATTTCTGAAAGCATGACTGTTCTCCTTGTAACTCACAGAACTCAAACGGAGGCACAACCTCAGCAAAGCAGAGCACAAGCCCGAACAGCTAAAATACCAAGGCTGATGTAGCAGCAAAAACCAAAACCAGCAATCTTATGTAGCAACTCACACCACAGAGACATGCAAAAGGCAGCCAGAGGAGAAGAATACCTTTTCTAAAGCAGCGAAACCAGTGACTGTGTTTATATACTCCGTGTCTACTGTGTCTGGGCTGTGCAGACAGCAGTGAAGCTTCACTGGTATGTGTAATTTTAAGACATGAATATCTGTGCTCAGAAATACTCTGATAACATGTTTATCTTGGGTGTACAGACAACAACTGCATGCACAAATAAACAGATACAGTCAATGTAATGACGTTCATCTCCTGAGTAAATCTTAATTTATAAATCCCAATCTAGAAACAATATGTGCTGCTACTAAAGCACCAGCCTCTGAGGAAAAATGGCCACAGTGCAGGAAAAATAAAATAATAAAATAATAATTCTTATCTAAGACTGATAGTTATTCTACACAGTCACCCATTTCTGATGGAGAGGGATCACAAGTGCACAATACAAGTTATTCGTTGACTAAATATCACCCTGAAATGCCTGGCTATAAAGGTTGGAAGGATTAACACAAAAGGTCCCACTCCAAGACAAATGTCTCCTTCATAGTTCAGTTCACAGCCATCACAACTGCTCAGTCAGGCCTGCATCCCCGAGCGCCAGGCATATACCTGCTAACCAAACACACCAAAGACTTGGAAAATCTCTTGTTGATTCTGGCATATTTTTAGAGGAGATTTGAATTACCACCACAGAGAAACAGATTTTTTAAACACGCAAAGATCCCAAAGAGTTTCTGCTTCAAATCTCAGCACTTTCTGAAGCAACTTCCACAGAGGAATTACGAATTTGCCAGGCTGGCATGATTCACATGCCACTTCCTCCCTTCTCCTCATTCAGTCTCTCACCTTTTCTAGCAAAAAAAAAGTGAGACAAAGAACAGCTCCTCCCCAGTTTTAAGCTGCTTGCAGAAGCCTCACACAATTTAACTACACATTTATACAGAGGACTCTTTTCAAAATAAGTAAAGAGAAATTAATTAATTAGCATGCACTAAAACATGTTGGGGTCTGGTGTAACAATAAAATCACTTTGTGATTTTTCCAACAAGCCGTAAGTTCTAGGGGAAAAAAATTGCTACTGCAATGCATATTTCTAAATACACATTTGGATTTAAACATTCTTGTCTAATAATTACACTCTTTCACATGGCCTCATATTTCAGAAACTATCTGAACTGTGCTTATCTTCTTTTATTTTCAGTAACAGACTACAGCATGAAAACTAAGATTTCTACAGGAGCAAGGGCTGAATTTTAGTGCTAAATATTTTATCCTTACTGGATGGTAAGGATCTTTTTTCTACTCCCTCTGCTGGCATACTTTAAAAGCAAGTAACAAAAAACCTGAAGGGCATTCTAGCTTGCAAAACATAATGAGAAAATATTTTTTGTAACCTCAAAATAATTGTTTGCACAACTCAGCAAAACATTATTCTTAAATCTTGGGGATTTCTAAGCTATCAACAAATTTTTGGCAGATTTCTTCATTGTAAAAATTAACTGAACACCTCAAAAAAAAAAACCATCCTGGACACTCTGTGTGAGAATTACTATCAAGTAGTCCCATCACCTGTCACTACTCTGATCAAAACAGGTCGCTCCCTCAAACATACTCCATGGCTAAAAGACCCGAAAAGTGATCTGTGGAAGAGAAATCTACATGATTACCACAAGTCTACATAAATAAGCGAAAATATCCTGAGCTTAACGAGTTGCTACTTAAATGTTGGACAGTGCTCTGTGAACCATTTTATATTAAAATTGGATAGTTCTAAACATCACACATACAAGAAGTATTGTTTGACACAGTGCCATTTTGATGATAAATTGCAATCTACAGCTCAAATAATTCTAGCCAGGGATTAACATTTCAGAGGCTGAGCCAGAGATTATGTGTGTGGATCTTGAATTTCATCATCTCCCTTCGGCACAATACCTCATTCTTCCTTTTTTCATCTATTCTCTCATGAAGGGTCAGGAAAGCTTAGCCTTGCTGTTTCATTCATTTCATCTCTACATTAACCAGATACCTTGCAGTCTTTAGTTCTTACGTGTTATTCCATTACAAATACTCCAGCCACACTGCACTGTGCTCCGGCTAATGAGGCATGTACCAAATCAAAGGCTGCCATCAAGTGGCTGTAGCACACTGCCAGCACTATGCAAAGTTAGTGCTCTGCACTGCTTTCACCAGGACACACTGTTCAGGGTGCATTAAACCCTGCCCTGACTTAAAGCTTTGGGGGAAATCCAGATGCTAAGATATGGTGGTCCCACTCCATTTAATTTCCTTCCTTTCAAATTCTAAGGTCCAGCCTAATATCTGTCACTACCATGCAGATGTTCCTGTTTCTTGCCAGTCTGGATCAGCAGGCTTCAGAATTTCCGCCATCACATTGCACCAGTGGAGACCAGCCTCAATAACCAGTCAAAAGCTCCCCAGCTAGCAGTGGGGCAAGAAGGGTGTCACAGAGTGGAGGTTTCACACAAGATGGGGGGGAATAAACAGTTTCTTGTGCCACCATACCCAGTTTCAAATCAAAATGCATTAAAGATTGTTAATGCCTACTCATCATGAACTTGAAGACGATGTGAGAACTCTTTGTTGCAGTGATAGTCATGAATATCTTCAGCATTACTCAGCAGTTTGAAGCAACCATGCCCTGATAGATCATTCTTCAGCACAAGCATTCCATCCCGCCCACACAACTGGCCTTTCCATACAGCTACTGAATTGCCACATACCATCAGCTCTAAACCACAGCCTGCTACTCCAACTCATCTTTGCCTGACGGTAGAAAAACAACCAACCACAACCAAAGTAAAACCCACTTTCAAAGAATCACAGATTCACCAAATGGGCGAGGTGGGTAAGGACCATAGTTGGGATCATCTAGTCCAATCCCACTGTTCAAGAAGGGTCCCCTTAGAGCATGTTACTTAGGACATTGTCCAGATGGATGTCCATCTCCAGTGAGGGAGACCCCAGCACCTCTCTGGGCAACCTTTCTAGTACCTAGCCACCATCACAGTAAAGTTTTTCCTCCTCATGTTCAGATAGGCCTTCCTTTGTTCCAGTTTCTGCCTGTTGCTTCTCATTCTATTGCTTGACACCACCAGGAGGAGCCTGTCTCCATCCTCCAAATACTGATATATGTTAAGACCCCCTCACAGACTTCTTCAGCCCTAAAGAGGCCCAACTCCCTCAGCTTCCATCATAACAGAGGTGTTCCAGTCTCCACATCATCTCCAGAGCCCTCCTGTGGATTCACTCCAGGACTCTCTTGTACAGAGGGGCCCAAAAATGGACACAGCACTCCAGATGAGGCCTCTCCAGAACTGAGAAGGGCAGAATTACCTCCCTCAACTTCCTTCTTCTCACTTTTCAGTGCAACAAGACAGATTTTTTTCCCCAATGAACAAGAGTGGTGTCTTTCTAAAAATTGTGACAATTTTGCTACTATAGAGGAAAAGCTTTGCACATGCCATGGGACAGAAAAGCTTCGCATGGTAGGGATGAAACTAAAGATTACCCAGATGTGTCTTCCCAGATCATGTCCATCCACAGCATGACTTCCAGCAATTCACCTGTCATGTAAAATAACACCTTCCATCTTGCAGTTTCAATGAAAATACCAAGAAAATATGATTTGAGTGTAATTGATGAAGACAGACACAATTCCCTTCATTTCTGAAAGGGTTTGGCTCCAACGTATAAAAAGCTGAAGAGCTATGTTCTCCCTGCTGCCCACAGTGCCTGACCATCCAGTCTCCCTTGGTCTCCACTTGCCATTGTCATTAGCCATGTTTTGCATCTTGGACTTCTCATTTTCTGATGGTAGTCATTTTCTATGTTATTTTTGTATTATTTTCAGAATTTATTTAGCACTTGGAAGTGGAAAGCACTACCAAATCTCACATTTCAAATAACTTCTCACTCTTCAACAGGAGAAAAAAAAAGCAAATATAACTAATTTTCATTTCGGGGATCTACTTTACAGATAAAAATAGGACACAATTCTTCACCTCATTTTCAGCATCACTTCTGGTTTGGTAAATATTGTATGTGTTCTTTGAATTTTGTGCTGTGCTTTCTTGAGACTGTTTCATGGAGTTGTTTTGCTTTAGGGAAGAAAACTTTAAGAGTTTCTTTAATCTTATCCCTTGCTGAGCAGAATACTCTTATAGTAGAAATCATTAAAACTATATTATAAAAACTGAGTCTTAAAAGAAAATCTCTGAAAACTAGTAAGTCTATTTATTTTTGCCAGATGAAATCCTCAGAGTCAGACACAGCTGTTTGCTATCTCAGGCTATGCTGCACATGGTATTAAAACAAACTTGGAAAACCTGCCATCCATCCTGCTCAGTCTGCCATTCTACCACACTGCCAGGAAGGGCAGGTTGGTTTGATCTCAGTTCTAGTCTACAGAAAACCCTCCAGAAGCAGAAATACTGCTATTTAACACTGCAATGTAACACACAACTGTACCATCTTCAGCCTGTACATGAATCATGCTTTCTATATCTACATCTGTATCTCTATCATTGCTGAAGTATAGTGCTGTGGTTAAGGAATGGCTGTCCCTGATTCAGTGTTCACACTGAGACTCTCCAAACCATGCTGCACTCCCTCCCTGCCCCCTCCTGTCTGAGGATTTGCCCACTGGAAACTGGAGCTGCATTTACCCTAAAAGAATTTCCTGTGGTGGTCATTCCTCCTCTCAACTCACATACCCGTGTTGCCAGGGCAGAGGTGGGTTTTCCATCCCACTTCCTCCTGTCCTCCATCTGGTCATGCAGGTAAAACCCCAGGGTACCTGGGGGTGTGAACCCCCTCTCTCAGGCAGGGCATGCTTGCTCCCGGTAGCAGAGACTCTGGTCTGCACTGGTGGGACACGGGACGTTTCCTCTCCAACTTGCTCGAGTCTTTCCAGTCTGTCCACAGTCTTGGACTGTCTTTCCACAGCTGAGACCCAAGATGTTAGGGAGGCAGAGAGATGGTTTTCATATTGCTGGAGTCAGGCAGTCACCTGAAGCACTGCTTGTTCTCCTTTCATTGACATCAATGCCAGAGAGCTGGCACACAACAATGGCATGCTCTGTACAAATTTCCACCATGAGGATTGTGTCCCCTGGACCTCATCTGGATCAACAGGGGACTCCTGTAATCCCTTACAGATTACCTCCAGCACAGCTGACTGTCTCAGGTACCAGCCACCCTCCTCCGTGGCATTCCACCTGCCTGTGTGCACCACTAGATCATCCTTGGGAGACCTTTGCTGCACACCTGGCAGGAGTGGCCTCCAGAGACTCAGAGTTTCTGTCCTCTTCCCAATCCCCTTGGCAATGCCCACGTTCCAGGGATCCCAGGTGCTTGGCTTCCATAGCATGGGCCATGATACCCCAGCATTGGAGCAGCCAGGTCACCAGGGACTCCCCAGTCTGGCGGCTGAAATCTTAATCTGACAGCTCTGTCTGGAATATGGATCAGGTGATTATCTCTGGCCCTGCCTCTTCTTCCTGTTGTGAGGGCCTTGCTTCCTCTTCATCCCTCACTATGCAAACTGATTTGGTCTTGGATTTCTCCTTCTGTACAGGACTGACTGCTACAGGCTGTCCCTCTGGTTCAGCTCAGTTTGAGCGGCCACGGTGCCTGTAGGTCTGACTTCCCCCGCCTCCTCCTCCCCCTGAGGGTGCTGTCCAGTCTTGAACTGTGTCTGGTGAAGAGCAGCCAGGACCCAGAACACTGCAATAAGTTGCTCCTCTCTGGAGTTGCCACAGCATTCTCCTTGCAAATACTCTGTCACGTTACCAGGGTCCCATTGTTGTTCAGGGGTGAACCTCCAAACCACTGGAGCAGAGAATTTCCCCAAATACTGGCCCGTTTTCTCCCACATTCCGTGGCACTCATGACTGTCCAACCCTTGGGCAGATCTTTGAGTGACTTTCCCAGAAATCTCTGTCCTGACTCTAAGCAGGTGTGGACTGCACTGAGAAGGCACAGCAGACACAGCAACAAGAAAATGCTTTCCTTAGCATCCAAGGGAAATACAAAATTCTCAAAAGCTGTTGTAACAGGCCTGAAGGAGGAAAAGGAGTGAGAAGCTAGAGAAAATCATCCTCCTCTGTTCCCCTCCCAGACTGCAAAAATTAACCCTGTCCTGACCAGAACAGGACATACAGTCCACTGTGCTCAGAACAGCAACTTTTGAGTTCAGGGATGCAACTCTCTATGAGTCATACATTTGGCAAAAATTCAGTTTATTCTTATATTTATGTTAGTATGTGGAAACAGAGAAAACACTGATAAGCTACAAAATGCCCTTTACAGCAACTTATTCATTACCATTTTATTCAGGCAATCTTTGCAGCCAAGACTCAGTTTGCCACCATACTTCAGCTAAACCAGAAAAAGTTTGTTTCTACTGCCTGTCAAGATTCAAGAAGCCATTTGGCTCAGATATTGATAATGCAAAACAATAAGAAAGGAGAATCTTCACAGGAAAAACACAATGTGATGGTGTAGCATCAATTCAGAATGAAGAATATGCTGGGAGGGAAATGAATGAAATGGCATCAATTAAGTTATGGAGGTCAATTAATTTCTATTATATTAAACTCTATTAAGTCAGCTAACAACCAAAGATAAGAGGCTGAAAGAAATAACACTCAGAGCTATTACACTGCCAGATGGTTTTCCTAATAAGAAGGGTTTTCAGGAAGCCAGAACTCTTATTTTCCTGTCAGCTGGCTATAGTTCTGCTGCTGGCCACTGTTTTTAAATAATATGCTCTCAGTTAAATTACAACTGCTTGCATGTACAATCCTATCCAGTTACTTAATGCAGAGCTACATTTTACACAATAATGGATATTTTAATTCTTTTTTTGACACATATTTCCGTACCTTGAGCACAGGCAATTGCAAGGTATTATCTCAAATCGACCAAAATATTCAATTTGACTCCCAGATTATCTGCCTTTGAAGGTGACTTATGTCAAAACCATTTTTCATTAAATGCACTGCCATTTTTTCCATTTTCCATACTGAATATTTTGTACTACGTGGCAGCAGCATATGCTGCTGTTTTAACACTGTACAGCTACCAGGTCAAAAATGAAATTTATCTATCATAAGGCTGCCCCAGACAGTGGTATTTTACATAATGATATTCTGAACTGCATCAAGAGCAAACACACAGACGTGACTGTATGGAGATGTAAAAACACACTCAGACACATAAAACCAGAAAAAAATGTGGCAAGCTGAACAAGCTTAAAAGCAAACACTTTCCTATTAAAAGGCAAGTTGCTTGGCTCAGCTTATGCCTGGAGTATGATTAGAACCCCACTGTAAAACAATCACCAAGACACTTTTGTGTATTTGATGTCTGAAAGAGAAACGACCTCATGCAGACTCCGGCTCCTGCACGCGCTGGCCAGTGTATTTTACTGCTGATTTCCTATGAATAAACATGTGCTAAGAATGGCTGAAACACACTGCTGGTTTTAAACATGCCTAATGTAGTATTAGAGGTTTGTTTCCAAAGCTGTCTGCCTTGTTTATCAGCTTCCCCCCTCCAGCTGGCAAGGGACACCACTGACAGCAACTCCAATCAGCTGCCTTGTACAACTTGGCTATAGGAAACAGATTCCTCCAGCAGAAAATAGCCTCCTCTCAAAAACCCAAACAAAATGATCCTAAGCAATTTAGAAAACAGTTGTACTTTACTGCTGTGAATCAATAATAACTGTATAAATTAAGTGTTGCCATGTACGTTCATGTACCATACTTTGTGAGACACAAAGCCAGACCCTCACACCCAGGATGCTCTGCCCAGAGCCCAGGATCTTCCTCTTTCCAGCTGCCACTTTCAAGACCCTCCCATGTAACTGTAGCATAAATACCAGAAAATGAGATATCTCCTTCACCAGAAAATGTTAAGCCAAAATGCTGTAATATAGTTTTCAAAATTGCCATAGCATCTGCCAAATTATATTTGATATAGATGCACTTAGTGCAGCTATTTACACAGCATCAGAAACAACACTATTTAAAGCACAGTTTGGGCACTGCATTTCATTTAGGAGATGAAGACTGAATACCAAAAGAAAATTTTCATAACTATTTTTGAAAAAACACAGTAGGGAAGACATTGATGGACTCACATTTCACACTCATTCAGGATAAAAAAAGCTATTAAAAGTGTAAGAAGTTAATTAGAGGTTAGGAGTTATTTTAGCAGTTTCTCTAAAATTCTTATTTAAATAAGATTTTTGTCATCTCTCAGCTCTGCTTTGATAGGTTATTCTGTATTAATGACAGAAAGGATTCACAGTAGCTCTAATTCTAGGTGATCTGGGCACAGTCTTGTATTGGTCAGAAGGAAAATTACATTGCAGACAGTAAGTTATACATCCTAACAGGACACTAGCAGGCTTTGCCTGGGGATACAGGAGGGGCTGCAGGTCAAAATATCAATTAATTAACTGTGCTGTTCAGAAAAGTTTATGGAGCTCTTGCTCTCACAATGCCTGCCTGAAACCAGGGCTGCTTGTGCCTCCCCTTTGTGCTGGGCCTTGTAGAGGGGGAAAACACCCACAGTCTTTCACACTTGCCCTAAATACAAGTGGTAGTTTACCTGTCCTACAGCATTTGGTATAAAATTTCTCCAGCAGAACTCAAGTAAGTGCAATCCACTTCCACTATCTTCTGTACTTTTCAGAGAAGATGCCAAAACCAAGGAGATTGTTTAAGCAAGGGACTCCTGTAGGGTCAGTGTGGACACACAGGGGAGTTACCCACTCTCAGACACCCCAAAGCAGAGTGATCCACTCTGTGCAGAAGCCTCTCTCCTGCTCCTTTCCTGAGTCAGGACCCTGCCCCTGACTGTATTTCCCTTTTGGTTAAAAGTGCCCAGAAAGGCCATCATGGAGCACAGAAGGAAAAACAATATATTACTGGAAAAGCACAGGATCAGGCCTCCAAGAAAGATTTCCTACCCTGGTTCCTTTACAACCAGAGCAGCCAATCAAGACAACAATTTCTGCAAGTTTTGCTCCAAAGGCCTAATCTCGGAGATTTCTCAACTAGAACAAAGTGCTAAATATTTAATGTAAGCAAAAACTAAAAGTAAAAGAGGTTTTCTGAATCTCTATTACATTTAAAGCAGAACAAGAGTGAGACAGCTGACAAAGCAGCATTTAATTCCTAGCTATATCTAAACCAGAATACTCAGCCTAATTTACACAGGCAGCTAGTCACAGTTCACATAATCACACACAGCAGAATATGACAGGGGAATTAAAGGACCAGGAAAGCATGTCTGAACTATAAGCTATTCTAAATATATTAAATGCAGACATTTAATTCAGAAAAAAAAAACTAACCCAATCAATTATTATTTTAAGCAAAAAATTCAAGCAAAACTTCAAGCAAAAAATACAGAACGAATGCATAGAGAGGCTTTAACTACTGTTTCTTAAATAAAGGAAATAGCCAATTTAAACTTAAGTTCTCATATGGTACAAAGATGCACAAGAAGAGATACCCAAGAATTTGTAATAAATTTTGATATAGCAACTGATCAGCAAGTAAGGAATTCATCCTGTTCCTATGTCAGTCTTTTCCCCCAGGTTCTTCCAGCAAATGGCATCAGCAGTACTCAGAATTTCAATTCCCTACGCTATGCTGGCATTTGCTCCCCAACATCTATTTCCAGAAACAGGTGGGAAGATTAGACTTGGGCTCTCATTCGATGTAGGGCAAAACCTGCCCTTGCAGAGTTAGTGTTGCAGCAGTCTGTAGTAAAAGATATTCAACCACCCAGTAAAAAAGTATGCTTTTACCAAAATTCTGGGCTAATTACTCCTATTCAAATAAGTTTTTTCTCTAAAAGATTCATCGGGAAAACAACATATTCAGAGCTGTATCTGGTGAAAATGTAACTTTTTGCTAATACCTCATTTTATTGTATCACATTTAAAATTGGTGTCCTTTAAGACTAGAAAGAAATTCATTTCTATGTCCCACGACCTACCCTCTCTTTCCCATTACTTTCACCTTATTTGTCACCTTTATTAGTTGTGTCATGCCAGGCATTTCAAGAGAGAGAAATAATCTCCCCAAACCTGTGAGTGATAAAACATGCTCCAGGGCATTCAAAATGAGAAATCATCATAAGCAACCATGATCCAGAATTTCAGAGGCAACGGGGGAAGGGTGGACTGGGGGACATCAACTACAAAAGAACACACATGTACCAATAAAATGAAGCTGATTATGTCAATTGTTCTGTAATGTTTTCTAATGTTTCTTTTATTTTGAGCCTTTGCTGATATTTGAGTGGAAGCCAATTCAGAACTCTTTCTAGGCTGGGGTTCCTGAAGCTACACAGGAGCGACAGACAGAAGGAAAAGTCAGATCTCATTTTTTCAGCTTAAACTCATTACTCTTTGTAACTCTTCCCTGAAGGCCAGCATGAACAGCAAACTCTAGACTCCTTTTTTCTCTCATTCCAGAAGTTTCAGTGGGTCTATTCAAAAAGGCATCATTGGAAAACAGTGTCTAAAAAGGCATAAAAGCTTTTTCAAAGACTCTCTAAAAAGGACAGATGCAGAACTCAGTCCAGCTTCCTAGATCTCAGTGTAAGAACAGCTTGGAAATTCTGCCTGGAATGCTTCCCCAGGCAGGTGACAGAGTGCAAGCAGAGCTGGGCACAGCTAGCTCCTGAAAGCCATGGGCAGCAGGAGCAGAGCAGGACACTGAGCACTCACATAAATGAATCCGTGGAAAGAGAATGCTAATGACTTGCTAATGCAATCACAGGAAGTGAAATCCCACATGTAAACTGTCACATTATTGGGGTCGATTAGTCAGAAGCAGAAGGAGGGAGACTCCAGCCACAGAGAGCAGACTGTTCTCCAGAGCTGTAATTCCTATGAAAACCAAGAGCAGCCTAAAGTGTATCAACAAAGATCTGGGCCTGAATGATTCCCCACAAGGACAATGGATCATTGGAAGAGGCTGACTGGCAGTGCTGCAGAGAGCCCACCTTAATTTATTTTTTTTTAACTGTTTAGGCAAGTGTTTGTCTGGAATTATGCTGCCTTGAGGCAACAGTACAAGACAGGTGAGGCTGCCTCCAGCTCACAGGAATGTACAAGCAAAGCTTCAACAACAGGTGGGGCATGTTTCTCCATTCATCTGCCAAATCAGTAGGTCTGGAATTAGCAAAGACCAAGTTTTAATAGACCTGCCACATAAAAAGAGGGCTACAGTTTGTGTCAGGAACAACAGCAATTATTGTCAGTGGAATTTCCTACTGGAAAGGGCTTGCTCACCACAGCCCTGAGCCCTGGGAATGACCTACGGACAACAGTGGAACATAAGCACAGGTGGGAAGATAGAGAAGCCTACTATGAACTTTGAAATATATTACTGTGCTGGACACACAGACATGGGCTGAAAAATAGTTTTGACAAAAAGCTGGGAAACTTGTTTCATAGTCTGTGCAGTTTCAAGTTGGAAAACATTCCATGACTTTAAGCTTCATTAAGAATGTAGGAAGTAACTGTCTACAAAACTGCCAGCAAACAAGTAAACATCATGGTTTGTCTTCAGTGGGTGTTCTTATGTCCTTTTCCATGCTTTGAGCATGTTAGGAAGCAAAATGACATTTTTTCCATTGCTTCAGATACTTCTATTTGAGACAAAGTTCTTGTACATAGAGCCAGTGAAAGCTTCCACATCTTTGGACCAACTTAAACCTCCTCTCTTCCCTCCTATCCTTTTCTCATTCCATTAGCTAAGCAATCTGCAGTGACCAGGAAACACAGCCCAAAATTTCAGGTCAGCTGAACTCTTTTCAGAGGTGCAGTCTTTGTTTCAAAACTGCCCTCCCCTCCTGGCACCTCTGAGGGACACTCGATGAGCTCAGACAGTGAAAGGAACCAAATGTGGAAACAGCAGGAACCAAGTGTGGAAACAGCATATATTCAAGTTACCCACAGAAGCAATGACAGAGAGAAGTCACTTACTAGAGAAAGGGCCTTATAAAATAGAAGGCAACTCATCCTTGTTCATTAAATGGAATGGGCAAAATACACTAACACCAGTCTGTGAGATTTTGAAAGCCTACTACCACTCTACACATGGGCAAGTCTTAGTCTTAGTTATGAATTTCTTGCTCTCCTACTTGCAACAGCCAACCTGAACACTCAATGTTATTATTCAGTAGAACATAAAAAACACCAAAAGAATTCCAATAACTGCCTCATGACATAAAAGCAGATAATCAATTACACAGATTGTGGTTAAAGAGAGATTAAATTAGAGACAAGAAAGTTATCAGTAAATATACACAGAACACAGCTGTGAAGGAGATAAAGACATAGAAAAGGCTGATGGAAAATGAATACCAATATTTAAATGGTAAGAAACTGCTCTACAATCAAACTATTTATGGATTATACACATAGCAGATGACAAAGTTCACCTACTAGAATAAAAATACAGAGTGACTAGGGCAATAAAAATACAGCTAGAAAAAAAAATCTACAATAATCAAGGTAATGGATCATGAAGTAATGTACATATATCCCCAACAAGAAAAGAACCACAAAAATCAAGTATCTTGTTTCCTTTTCATTTACAGCATGGCTTTCTTGCACAAATCACCTCATCACTACTTTTAAATCCCTCTGAAGGTGCAGAATAAACTTGTTTGGAATTTGGTAGCATCTGCCTGCAAAGGCATCAATCTGCAACTGTATATCTCTTCTACCTGGTCTTTGCTCAGCCATACTGAAGCATGACAAAATTTTTCTGGAGACTGACTTATAATACTAATTCAAAAAAGAAACAAACTCAAAATTTCTAGCAGAATTCACATAGTTTCACAATTAGAGCATACCCCTAAGCTCTTCAGACTTCAGTATTTTGTGTTCTGAGTGTTGCTGACCAAAGAGGAGGGGAAGCCCTGCAGCCTATCAGGACAGAAAACATCCCTGGACAAAACAGAAAAGGTCCCAAAGGATTCTGAATGTCCCCATGCTTCCCAAAGGTGACCTGGTCTTGCCAGGTTAATGACAAACATGTTGTAAACCCAGGCAAAATACACTTTAGGCCCGAAGAGGGTAAATGCCTATAATTTAAGGTGTGAAGAGAACAACCTCCTGCCTCCCTGGCTCCCCTGTTTTTAACAGGCAGGTGTTCCATGCTCTGGAAAGTCAGCCAGCCATTGGAACACCCGTGACTTGCTCGAACCGATGAACATGTTTTCATCCACCACTAAGTGGAGCTGTTACCCAGGGAAAAGAGTTTCTCCATCTCTTCCAGCATGAAGGAAAAAAAAAAAAAAGGGAGAAAGAGGTGATTGAAAGCAGCCAGTTTTATAGTTTCTTTAGCTCTCAGTAATTTTTGTGCTAAAGCTATTAAATATATAATTCTGAGGATACTACTTCTGTATGCTCCAATCAAAGAATAAACATCTACCTACCAGTGACTATTTGGCAGTTCTTGTGAGATGAACTAACATAGCAGCACAACTGAGGTTATGAAGAAGTTCCCACACAACAGAAGATTGCCCTGCACGGCTCAGCAAAGGTGTGAGGCAGAGAGCAAGAGCAGCAGGCAGCAGATGATCTGCTGCCCCCTCTACGTGGAATACACTGACACGTAAAAAAAGCAGGACCCAAGCTCAGTCTACATGCCCCATATAAAATCCTGGGAAAAAAATCATCTGCAACGTCACAGGAAATCCAGCTATACCCAGAGGGGCTGGCTGAGAAATACACTGACATTGTTTTATCCACAGCTACTTGTATGGTGACAACTGGATGGAGACTTCCCTGATTAAAATAAACTACATGAGAAAGAAAAGGAAACTCCAGGAAACAGTAACTAAACTATGTTTTGTGTTAACAAGTGTCATAGGTGAAAATAGAAACTTGACATTGAAAACAAAAGTATAAATAAAGCACTTTGCTTTCAGCCCTTTTAAATGTTCAGTTACTGGTGATAGGAATAAACCTTAGCTTTAGATATTCAAATCACTTTCCAATATTGACAAGAAAAAGAAGCATTTTTAGGTCAAAAAAGATATGCAAAATCCATTGCTTCCCCACACTTCAGTGCTATGTGGTACTACTTGGTAGAAAAGCAATTTCTTTTTTGTTTAAAAACAACATTAAAATTGTTTTTTAATGTTACTGAGAAACAATCCTTAATGAAACTATATTAATGAGCAATAAACACTGTCTTGATACCACAATCCTTTAAAACATATTTGAAGATGAAGTTTCTTTTTCAAGAAAACTCTGGGTAAAGCAGCTTCCCCTTTTTCAGCCAGGCAGCCCCGGAGCGGAAGCTGCTGCCCGGAACAGAGAAGGGAAAGGAAAAAAGTACTTCATGCAGCACTTGCTCTATGCAATGTCCAGCAGTGCACTTTGGCAAAGCCTGTTGTTTGTGCAGCCCTCAGGAACTCAGCTCTCTTGGAGAAGTTCTGGGAGCTCCTGCCTTGGAGGAGTTGGAGACTCACAGGAGCAGCTTTTGGGTTTTCATTGGGGCACAGGACATGCAGAGGGATCCCAGGGAGCAGCTCATGACACTCCTCGCTGCTGGTCCCACCTTCCCATCCTCCCCAAACTCCTCATCCATCCAAGGCAAGCAGTGAAGCTCTGCTCTCCCCTAGAGAGTGGCACTCAGGCCCAGAAGGGTGTGCTGCCCTTTGGGACATACAGATGTCATAACCCAGCTCTGACTCGTTCACTGCCCTGCTCAGACACAAATAATGTGTCACAGCCCATAAAACAGTGAGTCATGACCCAGCTCTAACTTGTTCACTCCACTGCTCACAGCACACTAATGCAAGGCAGACTGAGGCTTACAGGGAAGGAGTTTAAGCAGTGTAGTATAGCACTCCCCTCTCCTGCATTGTAACATAGGTATTTATTGTACAATAGGTATTTTAATAAGCCTTCATGACTACAGAGCTAGGATTTATGGTGGTTCAGCTGCTCAAATTTTATTCAAGACTTTTTCAGCATCTGGACACCTTTTAGTCTTTTTAAATTATTAAATCTTATATGTATAAAAAAACCAAAACAACATTCCAGCTTACATTCTCTATGACAAACATCCATTCCTTGTCTTCAAACTCTTCAGCGTGGGGATCCTAGAAAAACAAACCAGAGAATTTGAGTCTAAATATAATCCAGGATGCAAGAGACTGCAAAACAGCCAAGATTTTCATATACTCTGAATTATTTTTACCCACAGAAGATGCCAGAGAGAAATATTTTAGCTAGGATGTAGGCTTTATGGGATGTCCACTAAATGATGAACAAGTTAGGGTAAAACTGCCAATGAGGATTTAATAGAGACTCCTAAAAATACAAACTTGAGGTTGATGCTGATGAAGGCCTGTAATTCTGTTTCCTTTCATCCAGCAGGAAAAAAAAAAGATAAATCTCTCTTTAATTCTCAAGTTCCACCTCCCAAATAAACAAAACAAATCCAAATCTTGCAGACAACAGTGGAGGGAGCCACTTGCGTCCACCAGGAGTGAGAAGATGCACACCCCAACCTCCCTAGGCCCAGACTCTACAGGCACAAGCAGAGATCCAAAGTCACAGCTTCAGCACAGCACCTCCTTCCACTGCAGATTTCTTAAATACTTATCTTGAGTTCACAACATTTCTATGGTATCACATGTGAGGATCAGAAAACATTTTCACCAACAGGAAGAAAAATAACAATGAAGTTCATATATTTGGCACTTTTTTTTTTTTAATTTAATGAGCTTTCAGTCTGCTGGAGTGGTTTGTATTGTTGTTGTCTGAAAGTAAAATAACACTGGAGAAGGCAGTAAGTCATTCCTCTCAAGCCTCTATCAAGGATCCTACTTTAAACAAAATACCTTTTTTTTTTTTAATAACTAATCATCCAGTCCAAGTTCTGAACAACTGCAGCAAAACTTCTACTCCTCTTGCAAAATAGATTCTCACACTAAGAGAATGTGTCTTGAGTCTTTCCTTTTATATGAAACCTGCTTTTGCTATACCTCAATCCTATCCTATTATTTCTAGTTACAGGAAAACACTAATTACTCCTCTGTCCCTGATGTTTGCATGCTCTGGGTGTTTGGAGGTAAATGTCACTTCCATATCATCAGCATTTCCCAACACCATATATGAGACCCCTCAGCATCTCAGTTTTCTTGCTACTATTTGGCAACTGGTCCTGACACTACAGCAAGCATGGTAATTCCATCTTGCTGCTCTAAATTAACAAAATGCATCAAGATACTTTGCTCCCACTTTATATCTATTAGTACCATCCTCTTTTTTTTTTCCAGAATGCTACCAGCCTCACATTTAATCTTCTCGACTCACCTTACCTTAGTCTTTGCTTTCACCCTTGTTTCACTTCAGTTTTGTTTTGAAGTAGACAGAGGTACTGTACCACTTTTTAACTAGTTCTCTTTGAATACACAAAATATTTTGTAAGTAACAAGCTTATAGCATCAATAACAAGAGAAAAGTTGTAGTTTTGGGGTTTTTTTTAATTTTTCCAGGACACAAAAAACTCGGGAAGGGTGCTCTTAAATAAACCTCCTCTTTGGATGAACTACAATAATACCTCTAGGGGGATATTATCCCATCCCCTCCTGTGCATCCTTCCTCCAAAACCCAGCCAAGTGAGTTTCCCACACAGTCCCCCTGTAAAACACTATCAGTGAAAGAATATAAGATGTTGCTAAAAACTTATGTCAAAACTGATGATTCATTTTTATACATGAGTAAATCTTTTGAGAGGTTTTTTAAAAAAGAGACTAATTTAAGTACTGCAAATGAGTTTCAAAACATGCTGTACCAGTAACCATAAGGACAGAAGGGCAAGTAGATACATACAAAATTATACTGAGGTATCTCCATGTTCCAATTAATGTCTTGTAAATATCAGATTATGTAATTATATCTCCATCACATTAATCAGGTTTGTGGAATTCTGCGTTATGTAAATAAAGCACAATACCTGTGGGTTTGGTGTATACTATATAAATTCTACAGATGTAACTAACTTTCTGTAATCCAGCTATTAAATACTTAAAATTTTTAAGAGTTAACCTGGGGCAATTACCTTTCTGTTTAATTGCTTCCTTTGATACAGCATGAAATGACATAATGAGATTTAGTGGGATCATTAACCACTTTATGTTTTAATAAGCTACTCCATAATAAGTGACTCAACTCTTAAATATTTCATCCTGCTCAATTTTTCCCCCTACCTCCCCCAAAAGCCATTAGGACAAGCTTGCAGGCTGACCTAAAACTGCTTCCAAAGTCAGGGTCCAATATTTTATCCCATGTAACAAACAAAACATTCCTTGTTTTGTTTCTGCAAGGCAATCATCTATAAAGCCAAACCAAGCTCTCTGTCAGGGGCAATAAAACTCACACCTCTGAGGGCTACAGAACCAGGTGCTCTGCTGAGTATTTCTGATCATCTGTCAGAGCAAAATAACACTGTATAATGCAAAGACTCCTTCATGTTCAACATTTTAGCACACACTTGAAAGCAAGTTGTGAACACTGCAGGAAGATAAATGCAGTGTATTGCCCCAAAACAGCCCTTAAAAGCTTCAAGGACTTCTCTAATGAAGAGCCTTATCAAATGTTCAGAGAGTATGAAATATGCTGATATATGAACACTTTGCATATGTGTAGGATATTTCAGATTTAAAGGCAAATCCAGATTTTTTTTAAAGCCATATTTTTTGCCACTTTTAAAATGTCTCCAGAAAGAGAAAACCCTGAATAATTTTTAAATACATAAGCCTCAGCATTTCCTTGCAACACACACATAAGTGGCTTCACTCTTCCACTAAAATGCTTTTATCAGAAACCCAAGGAGCAGCATAGAGAGTCCTATTTCTAATTAACTCACAACTTCATTAAGTGGTCACGTAAACAGATACTTGTATGATTATAGTTATAACACAGTTTCTTGTATGATTACACTTACAACACAGTTTCTATTGCAAACAACATGTTACATTTGGGGCTAACATTTCCTCATGTAGTCTCCATAACAGGTGTTGTTTTTATAAATCTGGCTAATCTTTCATCTTATTTTGGATTTGAAGAAAGTAAATACCAGTAAAAAAAAAACCACAACACCAGATACTTCCCTCACTGGCTAATCTATATTCTCCATTCATCCCCCACATAAAACTCATGTGATGTACCTAGCAAACTATTATTTGAGGACTACAGCATTGGTAACTATGTTTTAGGAAAAAAATGCTATTCCAAATAAGAATAACTCCAGGTGTAATGGTTATAGCAGCCTTTGGAATGCTTCAATTCTGCATGAAAGCACTCTCTGGTAACAGGGCACACAAAAGCTCAGCTCACCTGCAAGCAGATACCAGCAGGGAATACCTAAAGTCAAGAGTTATAAACAGACCTCATTCCCATTTCCTAAAAGCAAATGATAATGAAAATTACCTAAAACGATCAAGGAACAAATTGCCTCACATCTGGCTGTAACATGAGGGGAGGTGGCAAGAGATTTTTTTTTTTTTTTGATAATGCATATTTGCTTCACCAGTGTACCACAGATGCAGAACTACACTCCATCCAACATTCGCTATGGTCTCACCATTAATTGAGAACTGTAAGTATTAGTGCAAATGGATTGAACAGCTTGTTGCTCCTCCCCATTTTACTATGTTAGAAAAGAATCATCATTTTTAGCACCAAGACATGGGTCCCATTTTCTTGTCTCAGTTTGATGTTCCTTTTCAGCATCTTTAACTAAGTTTTAGAGCCTTTTTTCTCTACCCTTTTTTGTCTCATAAGATGACCTTAGTGTGCCAAAAGTAATACTCATATGAGAAGCAAATAGTAGGAAGCAGTGCAAGAGACAGGACATCAGCTTTTCTTTGCAATCCCATCCCTTAACTTCTTTCTGTGACACCATTCTGCCCATCCACATGACAACTACCCAAAAAGTCAACTCTTCTGGGCTTAGGAAGAGCAAAGGACATGTCAGACATTTTTCTGTTCTTTGTTGATCAGTCCATCATAAACCCATTCTTGCCAAGGATGAGATCCTTTCTGCAGAGTACAAGGTGGTTTCAGATGACTGAAGGTAAACCTTCTCCAATAATTCAGGTTATATTCAGATTTACTTTTGTATTTCTTGTACTAGGAACAAAGGACATATCAGGGGACTGCTGCATTTCCTAATCAGCATCCAGAGTGGGTAGGGAAAATGTTCTGCCTGTTAGTCCCTTCCTTCCCCGTGCCTCCTCCCTAAGCACTCCTGGTTTTTGAAGCTTGTCTTTCAATTAGATCACTTCATACCAGCCTTAATCTTCAGTCTTTCTTCTTGGGGAATAACTGCTTAAGGACTGTCACAGTGAATCACATCAAACATTGACAGGGTGTGTGATCTCCCTTCACCAGCGACCTGCAGCAGATGCTCTGGGTTCTCCAGCATCTGTCCTCAGCTTTTGTACTTGCCTGCTTGAAACTGCACAAGACTCAAAATTTGACCCAATTCTTATTGCTTTCAATGCCGATTACAGAGGTCTGATTAGTCTAGAAAATCACATACAACTGTGATCAGCTTTAATTGGAAAGCAGGGAGCTCTGAGGAGACTGGCAGAAACAGAAACATCCCTGTGCATCACCACACCGAGCTCATACCTTCCAGTAAAGCCTCTGGGCTAGAAAGGCAACAAGCACTGAATATCCCTTTTTTTTTTTAATATTTTTTAAAAATTAGTCCCCCACTAATCCTTTAAGTTTTTAACCATTTAATTTTTTGATGTGCAAATGTGCTTACTTCCCCAAGCTTATGATTTTTATATCTGACACACAACACCTTGCCTATGGAACTGGTTTTCATTCCTATGGAGTATTCTCCATAGTATCTGCTCAAGCCCCTGCTTGCTCCTAAACTGAAATAAGTATGCTCTGAATCTGAACTTGGTCTTTACTTAAGAGAAATGGCTTTATGAAGAGGTTTTGGGCTGATTTGGGTTCTTTTATTTCCTCCTCTAAGATAACACATTGGCTTTCATGAAGTGATCCTGCTACAGCATGGCCAGTTATTATTCTATAAAATCAAAGCATGACTGACTTGGGCTTTCAAGAAGAATTATAGGGATTTTTTCTGAGTAATATGTGGGAACAGGAATACTTTCAACTACACAAGTATGCCTTGATCATCTATCTCGTTCTTATTTCACTTATAATTATTTTTTGTGCGCTTAGAAAGCTATGCCTTAAAAAACGTCTTTTTCAAACCTTGGAATTAAGAGTTGGTAATGGTTGAATTGGTACATTGGTGTGATAAATCATGTACATTACTGACAAAACCAGTGTTTTGTGCAATCCAATGAAGCAAAGTTCATGCTTACTCCTGAAGAACAAACATTTTTGAACAGGAAGTCACTTTGCTTTTAAGCTAGAAAATAATGATGTTGCAATTTAAATCCTCATAGTGCAATTGATGTTCATTTAGCTTTACTAAAAGCATTGCGCTTGCTTGGCAGTGAAAATTTCTGGTTTAAAATCTCTCTCAGCTGATAAAGATTTTTGTTAGTATATAAACCTACAGAAAAGTATACAAGTTTTTGTATGTGGTAGCTAACTTTGCTAATGCTGGGACTCTAAGAAATTAACTTCTGGAGCACAACCATGGTAACAAAACAAAAAAAAAAGTGGGAATTCATCTCTGGCTTTTCTGGCATTTGTGAATCTTTCCATGAAAGCACTACAAATTATGGATTTTAAATGCACAATAGGCTTATTGTTTCATGATGTTTCTTTCTCCCCAGTTTGGCTGAAAAAAACCCAAGGCATAACTAACATCAGTGTGGAGCTCAGCAAAGGAAGAAGTTGAAGTTTCAGAACAGATGGAACTTTTTATGTAATTAGCACTTCAGTGGCTGGATGGGCAGGAGCTACCGCTAATCAAGGGAAGCTGAATCAATATATCCATATGATGCTTTTCCACACATGACTCCAGGGCATTATGAAATTTTACCAGCAGCCCAGAATAAATTGAAACAAACAAACAAAAAAGCTCACATTTACTTGAAAATAAAGTTTTTGAAAGGAAGGCTGTAATCTCTTCAGTACTTTGCTTGTGCAAGAATTACAAATATGCTGTTGTAAGCAAGGTAACACCCAAAGTAGGCCTGTGCGGATAATGCAGAATATCTCATCTGTTGACTGATCACAGGGACTTTGCTTAGCCAGCTCTCAAGTGTCCACACTGACTACTGGAGAGAAGACTCTTAACATTCTCATCAGCACTTGAAACCTTGACTTATCTCCTAATCCTACCAGCAACACATTTCAACAGCCACTTACGAATGCACTGCCACTACTGTGTGAATCATTTCCCACAACACATAGCTGTCTGTCTGGAGCCCACTCCTTCCATTCCCAACAGCCCCACTGCACTCATTTGTTATCTGTGATTGCTACACAGCTCTGTGGGAGCAGCCAGCTCCCAGCTCTGGGCTCTGCCAGGGTGGACAGGGAGGCAGCAGCTCCCTGAGCCTCTCGGCGGTGGTGAAAGCAAGCAGCTCCTGTTTGTTAAACGAGGCCAGGCTGAGTGCAGGCACTGCAAAGTGCCAAACCTTCAGTAATCACTCTCCTTTGCAGGGAATTGGCTCCAAAAAGGATTTTTACAGAACTGCAAGATGAGCAGCCTCTTTCTCTGAGCTTTACTGTTTTCAGTCTTTTTGTCCCCTTTCTTCTAGAGGAAGGAACAATACAAGTACCCCGTTTCCAAGTCAGCTGGCAGAGAGGCGGCTGCAGAGTGCCATCACATACTTCCCTTCCCACTGCTCCAGTGCTGCCCAGACAATGCAGCAGCTGTGGGACAAACAGCCACTTCTTTTGGCCTGCCTTTGCCCAGAACCTACCAGCTACAGAAATGCCAGCTCTGTGGGTGCTGGGACGTCCTGTGCTGCAGCTGAAGCATCATAGAGCCAACAAAGCCATCAGGGGACTGGGCACAGCCTGAAGTGGGCCAACACCATCTTCTGCCTGCAGTCCCCTGCCCCTCAGAGCTGCTGCTCTCACACAGCTACAGCACTCCTGGGGCATCACACAGCTTGCTCAACAGGCTGCTCTGTGCCCCACGTGCATTCCCTCACAGAGAACAAAGGGTGTTTGGCCACTTACAGGCACTCTTGCTAAAAGAGCTGGAGGATCAATTAGAGCAGATTTTACAGTAAGAGCTGCCTGACAGTGTGATGGTTCTCAATATTTTGATTATAAATCCAATGCTCATTTCCCCAGAGACCAGTGGGTACCACTTACAGGAGGCACAGCCACTGGGATTAGTCACACTCCTACCTCTCCTCCCAGACCAATTCTTGTGACAGGCAGGCTCATTTTTGGGGGGAGAAAGAAGAGCAGTGACCAGATCTGCCTGCAGAATTAGTGCTGGGTAAAATTAAGCTTTTGTAATACCTGACATTGGCTCCAGAGGCCCTTCCATCCCTCACTAGATAATCCTACCCTCAGTCTCAGTTACACAACTAACAAGGCTGCTGTGCTCTTCTACATAACAGAATCCTGAAGCAGTACAAGTGTAAATAAAAAGATGGGATGGCAAAAGAAGGCTGAAAGACACTTTCACTCCAAAGCTACAGTATCACATGTACCAAAGAGAAACTTTATTTCTCATCCTTCATATAAATCATAATCACAATCAAGATTTCTGTACATTTCTGCTTCACTTTAAATGTTGAAAATATCAAGCATTTACAGTGCTGCATAACCACAATGTGGCATTGCCACATAATGCTGACAAGTTTCTTAGTCTAAGTAGAGGTCCTTGAAGCAAACAATTTTTGGTAGTGAACTTTTAAATCTCAGTTGAAGACTACATGTTTGCTAAGAAAAGAAACAAGTTTATCATAGTTGATGATCACTGTCAACCTGAGAAGTTTGTGCTCATGAGTAATCCAAAAGGCAGGAATTTTAAAAAAAGGCTGGGGGGATGACAACCCTCTTTTTTTAGGTTTAATGAACCAAGTAATAAATTCCCATTCTAAGGCTAATCAGAAGCCAACTCCAAGCTCAGGAAAGTCCCCAAGACAAAGAAATACAAATATTACTAATTAGAAAGAAGTATGTTACTGTTTCCCTAAGCTTCAAATGGAGCAGTCAGAAATAAAAACAGCCAGAATGCAGATGAAGGCACCACAGTAAAGAACGAGGAAGAACTATGGAATGAAAATCCCAGAAATCTTCAGCCTCCTACACTGTCACACATGCAAAGCTGCATTGTTCATCTTGATGCAGAAAGGGTCTTGCCAATGATATTTGGGAAATAAGTTCTAGCATAATTATCACTTCCTCTTCCTACTTCACAGACACACAAATAAGTGTTTTTTTAGTAGAACAAACAATTCAAAAAATAAAAAATTTCCCTGTACAATCTTATAATTCTCTGTACTATGCAAATACTGCACATCAGCTCTTACAGCTGCAATCACATCAGTGCTGTGATGTTTGTGTAGCATTCTAAATAATGGGAAGTGAGGACCTGGATTCTGCTGCAGCCAATAGCATGCACTGAAACCCTGACGCTGAACAGGGAAGTCTAGAAATGACTGTGTTATGGCAACTTCTCCCTTCCAGTATTTAAAGGAAAGCTACCAGGCTGTAAGCCATGCCAAGTCCTTACACATGTACTACGTGCACAGTTACACATGTGCTGGACTCTGTGCCAATGCCTCACCATAATCAGCTCAGTGGGTATTTCAGTGTGTTAACTAAACTACAGAAGTCAGCTTTGGCAGGGAACAGACCATCCCTCTCACCCAGATCTGAACTGAGGACATAAGGCTGTGCAGTTAATGACATAAAACCAGCAAGATTAGACCTTGTGACTATAATCTGGCATTTCCAGATGGAATTTTTCATATGTTGTTTAGGAAATGGTAAAGATTATGCTTTATAGAAAACATACCTTGAAGAGAGTCACAGTAATTTCAACATTTTCAGGTACAGGCCACACCACCAACCCACGGTATGGGTTCTTGATTCCAGGCTGCCAGCTGTGTGCCTAAAAGAAGAAAAATACCAGGCGTTTAAAGCCATTTATAAAAGTGCTGACTTGACTCCCACAGGACCCAGGGCATGCAGGTAAAAGTAACATATCACTGACTCCAAAAAGATCACATCCCTAAACCCATGACCCTACTGAACACTTCAAAGGACACAATTAAGAATGACAGTAAGGAAACTCAGACCACCAGCAGTCTTTTCCATTGAACTAAAGCTGCTCCTCACAAGGTCCTAAACTCAGCTTTTTTATTACATAGCACAGGTCAGGACACTCAGAGCCTTGCAAAAATTAAGGCTGTAGGGTCAGAACTTCTGTAGCAAGCTGAACTTTATTTTGGGTACAACACATAGTGCAGGTCTAATCATATTTACACATAAATGGAACAAGACATTGTACTTGAGGAAAGGGAAAACAATTATTTTTAATGCTACTAAAACATTTCAGTTTTTAAGAATTAATAAGCTGGAATACCAACATCTAGAAAACATAACAAAAAACCCAACAGTTAAATAGACTGAGAACCTGCCTACCTTTGAGCATCATTTTGGATTAGTGTATGGCCTGTATTTACATTTTAACAGCTAGTCCCAGAAAACACCATGTGTGTGCATTTCTGCGCTGGTTTGGAATACGTATGCCTTTTTCCAAGCTCAACCTAATCTATTTTGTGATTCTGTAAGACAAATGAGGGAAGGATGCTGCTGCAGAATTGACGGCTACAGAACCAGGGTGTTATTAGAAACATCTGGAAGTTTTACCAGGAAAGACTGTACAATCTATTAACTGTTACCTAAAGCAAATTAACTTGGCTATTTTTCTCTTCTTTTTAAATTCTAGAGCATCACTCATTGCAATTTTATACTCATTTCAACACTCAGAACTTCAGATTCAGACTGTCTATTAGAACATATTATTGCTTTAATAAGGTTAGCAGGACCTGTGACTCAAGTTTTCTGGGACCTTAAGGTAACCTGGGTAACTTTAAGGATGACTTTGCTGTACCAAAGTGGGAAAGACAAAGCTGGAGAAGCAGTCCCATCCCTACAGAGGCAGCAGCTCTCTGCCACTATAGTAGGGAGTGCCAAATGTTGCCAGCTCTTCTTTGGTTTTATAACAAATTTTTTTCTCTTTGATGTTCTGCCTGAAACCCCAGCTCCCAAAGATGCCTAATTAGATTAGATTTTTCAGTGAGTGTCTATGCTTTGTGTTTGCAGAGTAGCAACTTGGAGCTTCTAAAAAAAGGGAATTTTAAAATAAGAGCAACTTGAAAGAAGCCAATTTCTACTGGTTTTACTCCATGAATTTCAGTCTAATCTCCTCATTCTAAAGAGGGCCTGGATGTATTTTCTGAATAACAGAGCAAACAACAACAAATAACTCAAACAAAACATATATTTTACAAGCAAAAGGTATTTTGTGAGCAGCAAAACACACCACAGTAGATGCCATTACTAGCACAGACACTGGAGCTGCAGTTTGTGTGTCTGTCCCACAGAACCCACAGCCCCCTGCATCACTCCCAGCTTGCCCACAGAGATGTTCAGCAGACACGAGGCAGTGATCCAGAGCCAGGCACAAGCTCATCTGCCATGGCCCCTGGTAGCATCTTGTAAAATCAATAACCTCTCCTCCACAGGGGCATTCCATCCTCTTTCCAGGTACCAGTTTGCACAAAAATAATTGGAGCTCATGGTGTGTCTGAAACCTGTGCTTTCCTGCTGCGTTTGGCCAATACTGAAAATTATGTCAAACTTTTGCTGTCCAAGGTCCAGGCACTGCCAGCCTGCTCAGTTGAGGATCACTTGTTCCAACCATTAAAAAAACCTAGAAAATGAGCATTCACTGGTACAGTCAACACTTCACTTCAAGCCCTTTATCAGCATTTCCTCCCACCAGGAAAGTCAGTGAGACACAATAAACACACAGGGATATATATGTTTTTCTGTCACTGAAAGCAACAACCAGGAGACAAGTTCTAACTAATGAGCTTTTAAAGCAAAGCTGTTCTGTGATCATGAATGTTATCAAGTCCTCCTCTGGCTTTGAAAAATAAACACTGTATCACACAAACAGCATGACAGTAAAAGATAACATCAAAAGGACTGTCTGGGTTGGTGGGAAGGAGAAATGGAAAGGGGAAAGCAAATCCAGAAAAACACAGAGGACTGGCAAATGACAGTAATTTAAAATTAAGATGCAGAGTGTTATTCTAATGCAACATTTCTCATGCCAGGCACCTCTATGATGCAGACTCTTCAAGTTACATCTGGCCTATATCAAAAACCTTTTAAACTCCCAAATTATAAGCTGGATCAGGCCACCGCTGCAGGTGACAAGGACTCGCTGTCAGGGCTCAGCCAAGGAGATGCTGCAGCTGCACAACACATTTCCACCCTAATCCCCTCCTCAACTCCATTTTCCATTGGGTGCTTGTGCCTTTAGACCCACTTCTTCCTCATTTGCTACAGGTCTTCACCAGCCATCTCCCATTGTCTTGGGAGTCAAGGCAAGGGCAGCTAAGCAGAAGTGACTTCCAGCAGCAGGTGCCTCACCCACAGCCCTGCCCTTGCCTGACCTGTCTCCAGACCTGAGGGATGGGAACCTCTTTTAAATCTGGAAACAGGAGCTACAGGATGGGCTGCTGAAATATCCTATAAATAGAGTAGGGCTGTGAATGACATTGTCCAACCTACGGCATTGCTCTGGCACAAAACTGATGACTGGGAGAGGAGGAAATCTCTTAAAGAAAGCCAGTGGATGAGCCTACAGAACTTGCATGGGCACTTCAGGCTATCCATTTTTCTCTTTAAAACAACGGTTCCAATCCAGGCAGCCAGCTTTGCAATCCACCACCCTTGATGTGAACATCACTGCTGTTTTGCTGTGCTTGAACTGGAATGACAGACTTGATACTACATTATTTCAGGAACCTGCCCTTTCAGATGCTTCATCTCTTTTCTGCTTTCTTCACTTCCACCTTGCCTCATCCTGTTGTGCAGGTTAATTTCATGTTACTTTTCTGTAAGATGCTAGAGCTGACCATAATATTTTGAGCCTGCTGTAAATTATGGAACAGTTTATATTTATGAATAAAAAATATGTTCTTATTGCCAAGCTGTCAATATTGGGTTTTAAAAGCAAAACTCATCTGAAACAGACCTACGATTATTCCTCACTGCAGCCATACAGCCATAAGAGTGGCTTTATTGTGAGTCAGCAAACTGCTGATTTTCTTTTCCTTATAAATTTTTTGCCAGCTCCTGTGATCAGGCCAGCTCTGCAACTTGTCGGTGTGACAGGCTGTTCAGGGCACAAGAAGCAAGCAGGAGCTCAACTGGCTCCAGTAGAAGTGCTTAGGGCAGCTCAGCTTGTAAGGATAATCCCTCTTCTTCAGTGTTATCCAGGCAGAACACTTAGACGGAAAAGGAAAAAAAAAAAAAAAGAACTCAAGAGGAAGAGCTGACATTAAGCAGCCAGATCCTTCATCTGGTGCCTCCATGCCAGGCGTGTGGCTTTGGAACATTGGAACACCAAGGATTTGCTCCATGTGATGCATCCCACCAAAGTCATTCACCATCCAAGACAGCCAGAGCTGTATATGGCTGTTAATGGACCTACTGGAAAAAGAATGGACTGGGAAAAGCTGCCAGTTCCCTCACACCAGAGGAAACCAGCAGTTTGTGAATGGCTTCTTCTTGCTTTTCTGTAACTCAGTTCAGTGTCACAAAGGGAGACAAATTAAAAGCCATACTCCAGACTACAGCTTGCATTCCCCCCATGTTCATCTTGAAATCCCTGTGCTTGGCCCACCAGTTAAAAAGGCTGGGCACCAGAACAACGCTCCAGTCACACTCATTCCTTGGGATGCCGCCCAAAAAACCCAGCACGTGCCAAAGAAGGAAGTTCAAAGCCCTGGAAACTCCAGGCAGCCTTTGATCAACACATTGCTGTCAGTGGCCCTTAGAGCAGACAAGGAAACCAGTGGATCCCCACAGGTCTTCCCATGAATGTCTCAATTCACTGGCAGGCACACATGTTATGACTGTCACTGTGCAAATGCGTGGTACTGCTACAAAAGCTACAGAAACACTGCTAAGCTTGGGGAACCAGCAAAAACTCATCTCCACCACAGCTTCTCTAGGACTGGGCTACCTCTTCAAGCTTGATTTCAAACACACACATTCATGACATACATGATGAATACATCATGTATTAAATACACGTATCATGCTATTTGGTTCACCAGATCTTGCCTTATTCACCATCTACAGTAGATGATGCTCAGATAAAGAGCCTCTTCCCTGTCTCTTCAATCAGTTTCTCACATCATCTGTAGGGTTTCATATTAGAAAAGAAAACAACTAACCAAATAAAAAATCAAAGCCCAGACAAACAAAAAAGCCTGAACACAGAGTTATTTTTCTCATCATTTTCTGAGACAACCATCACTGCACCTCAGAATGTCACCACAAGTCAACTTTGTGGGACTCCCAGGAAAAAAAAAAAGAGTATTAATGACCTCCAGTTTACAGTCAGGGATTACAATCACAGCATGATCTTGTAAATAACTTCACTAAAAAACTGAGAAGCTCTGGGAGGAGCATTATTGAACTGTGCTGGTCCCAGACAGTCATCAGCATGTCAGGGTCACAAGATGCCTTAGGAACTGCAGCCCAGCAGGGACAGGCAGGGCTGGCACTGGACAATAAAGTAGCCAGAAAAGGCATCAGATTGCCAAAAACAGCAAAACAGGTGACCCAGCTGCTGCTCTATTGATGGCAGAACCTTGGGAAAATGCTGGCCAAGCTGCTGTTGAGTACAAGAGATTCCTTTTCCTCCCTGCCTCTTTGCCTCTCTTGGCTCTTCTCCTCCCCAAGTTCTTTCCCTTTTCTCAGCATTGTTCCTTCTCCTTTGTGCTTAAATGTTTTTGATAAACCTGTAAGAGATGTGCTGAAATCACAGGCTAGGCCCCTTCTTTCAGCTTTGATACATAAAGAATCTTTGAAGAATAATTCTGTCAGCTCTCAGAAGCAAGTGCAAATTTGATTCTTCAGAGGTGTATAATTCAACCATAAGCCTCTGCATATTCACAGGAATAGCAGAAAGTACCTCCTTGACATCATGGCAACATCTGTTTTCAAATCGAAATTTCTTAGTTCAAAGCCTGGAAATTTGAGAGCATCTCAGTGAAATGAAGGTAATTGTATTTTCAACACATTTTTCCTTTGCTCTACACTACAACAAAGACATTTTTCCACCACTCAAATAAAAAAGAAAAGAGAGAGGGAGATCCAAAAGCCCAGGGCTTGAAAACCTGGGCAGGCAACTTTCCAGTGGAAAGTTGGAATTTCCAGTGGAAAGTTGGAGTTTCCAGTGGAAACTCTTCCAGCCAGGGAAGAGTTAAACCTGTCCATGGCTACAAGCTGCATCTTCTGTAAACCATGGATGCCGAACAGCATCTAAATAAAGCTTGAAGAGTGCACCTGATTTTGCAAAGAGACAACATTTGCACCAGCAGACAGGCAACTCCCACCCTTCCCAAGCTGAAAGTTCATTTTGGTTCTAGGACTGCACAGCAATTCTGCCAAGCACAGCAAAACTGCAAATCACCATTTTATGTAAACTCCTGGCACACAAAGTAGAGATGCCCAACCACACAGAGCCACCTTGTCCTGACACATCTCATGAAATATATTGAAATTACACTTGCCCATGGAGAGCAGGTCCCAAAATAGAACTGTAAGTAACTTAAATCTGCATTAAGGTCAGTAACTGCTGGATGTATTTATGGTCTTGTATCCATCCACCCCTCAGACTGCTATTTATATGCTCTTTCAAAATGAGTGTTTGCTTTTCATTTGCAACACTTTGAAACTTACTGTAATAAAACATATCTACAACTCCTATTCTGTGTTTCCCACAGTAAGAAGAAAAATAATCAGACTCCTGCACATAATGCCTCTTATTATTTCTTTTAATAAAGGGACCACTGTAGTTTATTTGGAAAAAGAGCATGTGGGGCAGGAAGCATATGAAAATCATGGAAACCCACAAAAACAAGGGCTTCAAAGGACATCAAGAACTCAGCTTTCAGCTCAATGGCATTTTAAAATTGTATCAGTTAGAGCAGGCATTCCAGTGCTCATCCAGAGCTCCATCTTCCAGTTGCACGACATTTTTGCTTAATACATCTCTTGTACTTTCCCAGTACAAAAGAGACACAGAGCTACTGGAGAGCATCCAATGGGCCATGTTTGTGAGCTTGTGAACTATCTGCTGATGATATGCCTCATTAATGATCTGAAAAGTTCAAAAAACATAACCTCCAAAAAACTCTTCACAACATCTTTACAGTAAGGTAAAACCTCATCCCTCCCTTCCACCCTCCCAAGAAGCTGAAAAACAGACAATTATTAATGCTTTGTACTCACTGAACCCAGTGTCCACCAAAAATAAAATAAGAGGAAATATTCATTTGACTTGCTTCCAGTAAAGCAATTAGATGAAACAAGTATGTTGAATAAAGTATTTTACTGGCAGGATGACTAAGAGATCAAGAACATTTATTGATCTACAGTTTTTGACCCAAACAGCTCAAGTCACATCAGCTACCAAAGCTTTAAAATTAACTCTAGGCTCTGCCCAGGTTTCAGGGCCACTCAGCCTCTTCCAAAGTACCTTTGTGGGATCTTAATAAACATGACTTAGTCAGCCAAACACTTGTCTGAGTCTCAGGTTTAAACCTGCCAGTTTATCCAAGAGTTGCTTCTACTGCCTGGTGACCAAAAATGAGGACATATCATGGAACTTTATGGCCCAGCTGAAAAAAACCTTCAAGCCCAAAAGGCTAAGCTAATGCCAGAAAATCCTCTTGCCTCAGGGAAATGCTGTCATTTGGATTCTATAAAATGACAGGCAGAAACCCATCAGTTCACAAAGCCATGCTGGACTTCTGTTACAGTTTCTCTTTCTGAAGGTATTCTGAATCCCAACAAAGCAGTCATTTATGCCAATTACTTTGTTTTCCACGAAGCTTTTAAGAGTTACAAAGCTTGTGCAAGCCTTGCATTTACCGTTTGATATAACTTTTATCTCTCTGTGCAACAGAAACTAAATTAAATTAATACAGAGAAGTTGTCATAGGGTGAGCCACAACAGACATCAGTTAGTGACATCAGCACTTACTGCCTAGATACACACCGTGCTATAAATTCAAAGGAACTTGACTTAGTTGATGTTTCAGTGGAACAGGAATAGTCTGACTGGCTTTGCTGAAGAGTATGGAACAGGAACAGGTACCAGACTGAGCTCACACCCTTGTTTACTCATCAGGTAACACCTTTGGGTTTTCATAACCTCAAGCAGAATATTGGATGCACAACATCTAGTTGTGCAGTCAGGAACCAGTCTTTATCTAAAACAGCCTAGAATAGCTTATACCTCAAGTTAAAAGACAAAATACAACAAATATGCATAACAATCAGAAAAAAAGGTCAGAAAAAGAGGAGTACCAGTAAAATATAAACCCAAAACATCTCCTGAGCAGGGTAGAAAACTGTGTATCATATTTTATAAATATTTAAGTTCTTCAGCAAAATTATTTCAAGATATCTTCTCTATCATGAATACCTCTCTCCCTATTAGAGAGTTCTTTGAAACATCATTTTGCATTATATGAATACATAAACAAAACAGAAGTTTATACCATCATTTTTTTAACTGAAGTGTCAAAGAATTATAAGTTCCAAAATTTCCTCTCTGACAAGATCATTTGCCATAAATCCAACCAGGCTAAGAGGCCACAAGGGGAAAGGCAATGAGGGAATGAGCAAGTAAGACCAAATCATCTCAAAGAGAAGAGGAGATGCTCCTGGGAAGGGAGGAAAACATCATGCATCCCTGTCCCCATGAAAGACAAACTTTATCAGTGTCCAGAGACTGGAGAGACTTCACTCAGAGCTTCCCATTCCTCAGGCTACCAAGTTATTAGTCATGAAACACAAATTTACAGGTTTGCCCACAGTGATTGTATAAGTAAGATGTAAATATATACTTTAAAGATGCACTGCTGGGCTGAAAGACCCTGCTTTTATTCTTTTTTATTTGTAGCATTTCAGGTTGTGAAATAGCCTCTTATTCAGGCTTTATCTGCCTATTGCAGGGATGTCAGATTCTTTATTACTTTTTCTTTAATTAGTTGTTTGGGGTTTTTTTAATACACTTCTAGTAGAGAAACCGATTCTCCTTTCTAATTAGGTGTAGCAATTAATAACTGAATTGAACTGACTGTGATACAATTCTGCTAAACAAATGACCAAAGCTGAAATCAGAGTTAAGAGTTCCCATAAATTAGCACTGACATCAACAGCAGTTTATTTGAACTTTATGGATAAACTGAATTAAAAAGAAAAGTCAATGACTAAAATATTTCTCATTTATTTATTTGGCTGCTCCCCACATTTAGCAAAACAGTCCCTCAAACCACTGACCCTGTTTGTCACTCAAGTTGGGACTTATTAATGAATCAACTAACCTTAGAGGATTTTCTTCTGCTTCTTCTTGTCCAAACCACCACTAGTTTATCTGGCTGCCTGTTGAAGATAAGGAAAAAACAGCTTAATATACAACAAGATCAATATGTAAACAGTTTATATTAAAACTCTTGCAACACGTAATGACATCCTTAGTGGATAACATGCTCTCTTAAAAATAGCTCATCTAAAGACCACTCTCAGCATCAGCCATTTAACAGGAAAAATAATGTGTATTTATAGAGACAGGTTGTCCTCCAGTCCACCCAGTAATGTCATCATTATCCTCCTGCTCTTCTTGCCTGTGGACGTTTCCCCAGAGCCAGCAGCACATGTGAGCAAAAACTCTTCCATGGGGCAGAGAACAGGATCCAGACTCACAGACACCTTAGAAACATTCCAGTACCCAAAATAAACATTAATGCAAATTCTAGCTTTAATTTCTATGCAGATATATTGAAAAGTTATTTCTAAGTAGCAAAGAAAGCAGGTAATTTCACTTTTTCTTACACAAAGGATTATTTTTCTACTTGAATAACACAAAGAACAAGAGAATCAAGTCCTGTATTGCTCCTCAAAATCTCCTTAGACAACGACAGGTAAATCAGCACTTCCTCAACTTATACTCCAAAGGACAAACATACTGAAAATTAGTGTGGTTTCCCAAGCAATTGTTTATTTGATATTTGCAATGAATGTAGATAGAAACCTCAATAAACAACCCTTCCAGTACAAATTATTTTCTCTTCAAATTTCTTAGGAGTTATTTATTGGTTAACAGTTTACCCTTATTATATCTACCTCATTGGTTTTACAGTTGTGTCTGAGTGATTTTTGACACTGACTTAACTTCCAGACTTCCCATCCTCCCGCCATGAGACACTTCCCATTGTATGATGACCACACTTCTGGTCCCACTTCCAGACCTATAAAACTCTTCTGCAGATTCCTGACACCATTCCAGCTTTGTTTTCTGGCTGATGACCTGAATTCCATCATGAAGCCCAGCTGCAAATCCACCCACAAAGGATTTTCAATAGAGTCTACATCTCCACTTAAAAATACTTAAACTGCATATGCAACTCTGCCTGGAAAAAAATTGCTACTCAGATTTTTGAGACACCAGTGTAAGAATCCTTGCATTTCTAAAGCCAACAGCAAAACAAATCAGAGTGGGGGAAAATGGGTGTAGCCAAGAAAAAGTCAAGACACAATACATTCAAATCATGATTAAAAGATGCACCCAAAATCTCCCACACAACTATTCTGAGTAAAGGCAGTGTTCCCACTGCTGTTTCATCACAGGCAGACTACCTACTTAATAACTAACTTTTCAAATGAAACCCCAACTGGTTTAATAATCATTTTAGGCACTGAAGTGCTGGCCATATTTCCTTTCATACATACTTTTCCATTGAGCTGTTGATCATTTCTGCACGTTACAATAAAAGCAATACCTCACCCATGATTCACATTTAAACCCCACCAGAACTAAAGCTCTCCCAAAAAACTGAGCTACAGGCAGATCCTGCAAAGGAAATGAGGACACAAGATTTGCTTGGCTTGTTTTTTTTTTATTGAAAGTGAAATAATCTGTATTTTAAAGTGTAAATTCACTCAGCCTGTTGGATTTCAAAGCTCTTTGCTCACTTGGTGGTGGGTTCTCATCTTTGGCTTAGAGCAGCACCAGCCCCTTTGATGGGAACTGTGTTCATGCCACCAGGAAAAAACAACACACCCCTAAGCAAAGCAATCCAAACCCACACCAGCAACATTTCCCAGTCCTGAGGAACTCCCTCTGCCAGGAATATACAGAAAATGCACCAACATGAAAAAGCCAATTAAAGTTTTAATTCAGGCTGAGAGGACCAAGCCATGCTGATGGACAAGCAGGAGCAGCATTTCCTCCCCTCACTTCCCTCACCAATATATTTATTTTGTTAAGTACTGAGCACAATTCGCTCCTTCAGCTTCAAGTATGAGAGAAATTCACATCCAGAGGTATTTACCAAAAAAAAAAAAAAAAACCAAAAAAACACCAAGGAAGGTCACCACAATATGGAAAATTTAGCAAAATGGAATGGGATGGGATGAGAAGGGAAGAAAATATCCCAAAGCACGAGTGTCCTCTCTCTGTACACCACATGAAACCTAACAAAAAGCATAGCAGTTCTTCTAAGGGATTTTCTTCAAGGAAGTCACAAATCCAACAATTCTGAAATATCTTCATAGAACTGCTTGACTAACAAAACCAAGAGCAACCTTTCCTCCCACAATCTGTTCCTCGCTCTCCTATGGCAATATACTTCTAGAAGAAAAAGCCCAGCTCATATTTTAATCAGCAATTTTGCATTCAAGGTTATTAATGACATCTCAGTGCTAGGAAATGGCCAATATCACATAATGCACATTGCTAATTGAAAGCATTAGGTAGTATTTCCTACTTCAGACTTCTCCCCTCCTTTAACATCATAAACCTCAGCTGCTCATTAGTCAATAACCAAAGCAAACAAAACCACCCCTGAAGAATTAGTCTGGAGACCAGTTTTAGTATCCTTTATGAGTTTACTTATTGAACTTGGATATCATTCCAAATACAAAATCCACAATGCTGCAAGCTGAACAAATGCTAACAGTCAGCAATAAAAAATAATAATAATTTCCTGTGCTGCATAAATGACATTTCTCATTTATTTAAACCCAGCAGCTTTTAGTCAGTCACTTATTCAGCAATGCCAGTATGGCTAAAGCAAGGAATAACACACTGTTTACCTTAAGAGAATGGTTTTGGAGCAGGGGAAGAGAACTGGGTTTTACCTGGACACTACATTTCCCCACTAAGTAACTGCATCCATCTATCAATTCAACACCACTGACCTTTCAGCAGCAGTGTTTAATACTGTCCTGGAGCCTGCCACCACTGCCTTGGGGGTGCGGGGCACTTCCCACAAAGCAGCAGCACTTCCCTGGGAGGGGGAGCCAAAGGAAGCCATCAGCACTGGGACATCAGGGACTGCCAGTGGGAAAAGCATGGATCCAGTGGCAGGGGTTGAAGGACCCAGCTTGGATCCATAAGATCATATTTTATAGAACTTACCATAAACCCGTATTTGGTATTTACTTGTTACTGTGTGGTTCACAAAAAAACTATTCCTGAAGAAAGGCAATTCATAGTAGTAAACTTATTTTATTATTTACAAGTGAAACTTAGCAAAGAAGCAGGGAAGATTGATTTCAAAGTTTGTGGCTCAGAAAAAGAGATTAATCTCTGCCCTGCATACTAAACAATTAAACTGGGATCCAAAATACAGATTTATAAAACACTTTTAATTCAAAACCAAGCCTGCTTTTCCTATTAGATGGAAACAATGATTTTGGTACATTCCATTTTCCCACTGAAACAACCAATTTTTAAAAAATATTAAAAAAAAAAAGAAGATAAATACTGGAATCAAACTTTGCCATATCCACAGCTATTAAATAATGTAATAAAAACATTCTGCATACTGGAAAAAACTGACATCTGATCAGCACCTCATACACTGCAAATTTTACTGATTGAAAGGCAGTTGTGCAAGATTCAAGGTCTTCTGCGGGCTGGTCTGACCATTCTAGGAAGTGTTTGGCACAATATTTTGATTACAGAACTCTCCAAACATCACTTGTAAAAGAAGGACATGAAAGGTATCAGTCTCCTGTGAACTCTTGTTTTGTAAACCCTTGAGCAGAAGCTGATAACATATTAGACATATTTCTCCACTAAACTTACTGTTCAATGACAAAAAGCTAGAGAAGTCTTGGGGTTAGAATCAGTTGTTGGAAAGAACTGAAAATGCACTTAACTTTAATTCAGACCACTGAAGCCAACAGCAAAACCAGTGATTAACAACCTTTTGGTGAAGGGTGGGAAAGCAGGTAACAGGATTTCTTAGTAGAAAGGTACCACTACATTTCAAAACACTCAATAATTGTTAAATGCCTGAAAGGTAGAAGGTACCTTTTCTGTATGTACCCCACACGGTACAGCCTTGCATGTTTGTTTTGGCATCAAACTGCCTAAGTGTTGGGTTTTGTCTTCCCCTCTCCTTTTCTTTCTTTTTCAGCTGAGCTGTTTTATTTTTACTATGTTTGATTTGAACTGCATTAATTAGTATGGGCTGCTAGATTACTCTTGTGAAGCAAGCTTAAAAGAGTATAATTAATAAGAGAAGGAGCAGTGTTAGCACAATAGCATGCAGATGCACCTATTGAAGGATAAAAATAATTACTTAAGGACTAATGTCAAAGTACTTCTGATAAGAATTTTTTTTCATAACCTTTTGTCCCTTCTGCATTGTGCATCCCAGCATGCCATGCACAATTTCCATCCATTAGGGACCAATCCTCCCACCCCACTAGCACACAGCTTTCTACGTGGCTGCTGAAACGCCAACAAGGCTCTCTAATGGTCTCTTAAAAATAAATGTGGTTGGTTCTACAGCACCATTAATTTGGGATGAACGTTGCTTTTCCTCATTTTACAGCTAATTACTTTGAAAAGCACTCTTTACAGTGCAGTCTTCTGCACTAGGTCCTGCCCTATTGCCATGTATTACCATTAGCCAAGGAACTAATCAGGCCACAGCCTTTCACGAGCCTTGTACTGAGGTTTTTTCCCCTCAGAGTTTCCTGTTGGTCACCATCAATGAAATTTCACAGCTGCCTACAGCTGCGTGCAGGAAGTGCAGTCAGGTACTGCCAATGCTTTAAACAGGCCCAGAGACACTGGAGGAATGATGTCAGGCATTGATGCATTTGCCAAATGAGCCCTCTTGCTGAGTGCAGGTACAGCACTGATTGCAAAAGCCAGAGACATTAAAAGAATAAAATGTAGTGCAGGTAAAACCCCTCTGAGATAATTATACGATGAAGTACATTACAAGAGAAAGTTGTGTATTTCAGGAAGGGGCTTGGGGTCTTCTTCCCCACCTCACCTTAACTTCCATGGTGGAAGTTAAAAGACTCCTGGGTAAGGCCTGTGCCATCCCACAGAGTTATGTCAGACTATCGGAGCATTCTCTCAACACAACTTATTCTGGACTATGCACCAAGCCCCTAAAAGAAGGCAGAGTTTGCTCTTCTATTATTAAAACCATTCAGTAGTTTTAGCAAGCCTCAGAAATTTCAAAAGAGAAATCATTAAAACAGGGAAAGCAAGAGGACATCACACCTGAATTCCATCCACCTTCACGTCTTCACTTTCTAACACAGAAAATTCCTCCATTTCTTCCCACCAGAGGTCTCTACAGATTTTTCCAACACTACACAAGCCCATTGAAAGACCTGAATTCAGCCTGTGAAGTGAATTTTCAATTTTTTAACACATCTGCTGCTAAACAGACTGGCCTCTACAAGACCTACATCTCAAGATTATGCTTTGCTTTTCAAAAGAAGCTCTAGTCTGGCTTTGCTTGGTTTATACAAAATAGGGGAAAAGCAAGACTCTGACCTATTTTACGAGTGCAGTCAGACCTATTGAATCTGCACAGTGTCTATTTGCAAGGCTGAGAGTGGAATGTGCAGTATGTACTGCTAGATTACTTGATTTTCTCAAACCAAACACAAATGAAGTTTGCAGGATGAGCTGAATTAAACAAAACCCAAGTTAATCTATTATTCAGAAAAAAGTGACAAGGGCAGATTTTATTTCATTTTTCAAAGAGTTATTGCAGCAAAAAAACCCTCTGCAGAACTATCTAGCAAAGTCTTGTCTTAAAGCTTTTAGCAACAGAATCTTACATTGCAGAATACACAAACTGACCCTAGTCTTCAGAAATTGGGTTCTTTACATCCTTTTGGCAGTAACACAAAGATGCCTTGACTAGTCCCTGAGTTTTAGGTCCCATCCAGCTGCTCTCCACGTGGAAGCTTTCTTTGCCTGGTCCAATTTAGCCCGGCTGTCAGCAGGAGGGGTTCAGTACTGCAGGATAAGGGCCATGCGGGTTCCTTATCTCACTCTGGCACAATCACAGACACTCCCCTTAGACAGACATCTACTCCAGCAGTGCTCAATCCACACATTTACCCCACACAGCCGTCCACACCAGAGCTCACAAACACCACCCAGCACTCCATACTTAATGATGCCTAAATAACCAGGAGCTGCTTCAGGAAAGCTTGATGGTGATACCAACCAGTCAGTTCTGTTCAGGCTGACTGGCAGGGAGGAGCACGGGCTGACAGGGCCATTCAGACAAACCTTGAATGGAAAGTGTTGCTTTACAGTGGAAAGTTCACAGGAAGGAGCTGCCATGAGCCAGATCTTTTTCAGATGCTTGATTTTCCTTTTTATGTTCTTTTGCCAGAATACCAGAATACTTGGTCTACGTTTTAACAGAAAAAAAAAAACAATGTTTTTTTAAAACCAAAAAAAAAAAAAAAGCTCTGTGTTTCAAGTTAGTAGGTTGCTCCTCCTGGGCAGAGCAGAGCAGGAACTCCACAAACCTGCCTGCACAGCCCGCCAGGGCCTGACCTGCTGTGAACTCACTGTGCTGATCTCCTTCCCTACAGAGCTGGGCCTGACAACTGCCACGTGAATAAACACAAAACAGCCAGGGAAAAAAAACCCCACTATTTCACCTCGGGCACAACAGTGCATTTCAACGCTGGCCTGAGAAGGTGAAGGGCCCGACCATGACCCTGCTCTGGAACCCAAATGCAGCCCCCCAGCACCTCCACATCCCGCTGGTCACCACTGCCCCTCTCCAGGTTCACTGTGCCATAGGACAGTAAAACAGATCAGTGACAGGAATCCAGAAACAGTTCTAGCAAACTGGGCAAGGAATTTTGAATTCCAATTCCATCTCCTGTCCTCACTGACTATACAGCATCCAGAAAATGTCAAGACAGACACTGAGCAGCATTAACCCTCCCTTTTAGTCCTACTCATACTTCTACCTACAGACCAAAAATAATTTCTATACAATAATGTATGTGCATTACTGAGGATGCCCAATTGAGTGTTATCCCTTCTTATTTTGAAGCACTAAAGTATAACTGCTAGGTGCGTTCTCATGATAAGAAGTATTAATAAAAAAATAACTACAATGAAACTCTTTGACTGACAAATGCTGCCTGAAACATAGTTTCAGCCCATCAAAAATGCCCACATAAACCATACTTTTTGTACTAAAAACATGCAAGAGACTTTTTGGCACACCATTGTCAATTTTAATCTGACCCTATTCCCTTTTGCATAATTTATTTCTGTGTCAAATAGCATTCAAAGAGAAGGCTTTACTGGTTTTCAGTCTGCAAAAACCAGAGATTAGAAATTATTTTCCTGTCTTTCCCGCAGAACAAAAAATTGTATCTTGCACCAAAACCACAGTTTCAGGAACATCAGCTATTCACAACAGACACTTCCTTCTCCAATTTGTCTAAAATATTTAAGAAATTCCGCATAGCCTACCATGAGCAATTAAAGAGGATGATCTCTGCTGCTCTTACTGCCTGGGCAAGCTTGACATTTACACACAGATATATGAACAAAGGTTTATACTCCTGTTCCACAGAAATTCCAATATCCACATTAGGACTCAGACAAAGCAAGTTTCAGAAGCTACAGTGCATTAATGCCTCCATCCTCCTCTTCTGCTTGCTATCCATGGACACATCCCAAAGAAGATTACAGTTCTGCAAAAGCAAGAGCAGAAGAATCTGGCACCATGTGTCTTTTAAAGCTCCCTTCCAAACCAACAGCACCAGGGTTTTGTTTGCTTTTATTGCTTAAGAGTATGTTTTAGATTACACAGAGCAACTTCTACCATTTGAAGATGCACAGAAATTGTGAACCTACTAAAAGCTTCTGAAGTGAGCAGCATGGGTGGAATGGTACCAGTTAATAGAATTTGTCTGGAAGAGAAAATTCCTACCACCATCTCAGGTGCCCAGATTATGGAACTGAGATGGTTATACGAGCCAGAAAAAAAAAAAAAAAAAAGGCTGATACCTACAAAAACCCAAATGACACACAGCAGTCTGCCTCTGATACTTGCAAGATTGAAAAGCTTGGATAAATGCTTGAATATACAAAGACAGCACAAACTCTGGTGTGACACAGAACCCCACAGAAGATTGTAGCCTAACACACGCATTCAGTAAACTGAGGGGCAGATTCCTGGTAAGCTGTGTCCATGCCACAGGAGCAGTGTGGAAGGGCTGGTGTGATACAAACTCATATTTAGTCTTGCAAATGATCACTCTACTGAGCCCTAAATTAATCCATATTTATTTTGAGACATAGGCACTCCTGGCTCATGCAGAGTGAGCTCCCCAATTAAAGCTTCCTCATCTGTCAGCAGCCTCCTTTTGCTTTTGCAAATTAGTATCACAAGGAGGAAAAAAAAAAAGGAGGGGGGTGGAGAGTGCCTAGTGAAACCATGGCATGCTGTGCTAGCTCCTTGTCCCTGTCACTGCCCAGGAGATCAGACTTTGCAAATATTGCCAGGTGCTCTCAGCCACAACTACAAGAGAGATGACATCAAGCAGTATGAACCCGCTTTTGGGGGAGGAAGGATGGGATCCTGAACTGCTTTCTCTGCCCTGATTCTGGCATCCCCTGTACGAACAATCAGGACAGAATCACCTGCTTTCAGCAAAGCACTCAGTTCCTGGGAGGAACACTCCTGGAAACAACACACCTTTCTGCCACCCTCCAGGGGCACAAAACCAGAACATTTCATCAACTGCAATAATGCACTGGCTACTGCAAATCTCTGAAGCAGGCACAGCCTCAAAACACCACAGAGAAACACAAGAACCTCGCACTGAAACATAGGCCCCAACCAAAGTCACACATTTACACAGCAAGCAAAACAAAAAAAACCCCAGAGCCTCAACTGACCTCATGTTCTCCAAGCTTAGTGAGACTGTCAAAATGTAAAAATTGAGAATGAGCCAACGTGGCAAATTTAGCAGCAGTAAGCTATATGTAGATGTTGTCAACATCAAAGCTATGATTTTCCTGCACGTTGATGAAAAATTTACTAGATTTACAAAATTTTTGTATGTGGTTTCCAGGGAAATGAAAATTGCCATGATCATTTCCCTTGAGACGCCCCATTCCATGTTGGTGACCTTTCAAAAGCTGTTTTAAGATGGAGATGTGGACATAAGAAGTAAAATTATTCAATCAGTATTTGCAGCTAAATAACTGTTCCAAAGACTGCAAAATTAGAATGATTCTTCCTCTTCTAGCTCAATCTGTTTAAGTTGTTACACTGCTTCCAAGCTGCTTCCTGAAACAAAAGCTGCCACTTCTGATTACAGAAGTCAATCTCAAAAACAACACAGATTATTCCCATTTACAGCTCAACAGTTCTTTGTGCGCCCAAAGTCTAAAAATTTGTATCATTTTTAGGAAGTTGAAACTGACCAAGCCTTTTAATTAATGCCCTCAAATAACACCCATGGCTTATATCCAGCAGCAAGTATTGGCTAATAAAAAAGGTATGTTAACTCATGGATACTTCAGACAAAGCAAAATCTCCTGCCTACATTAAGGGCTTGATATAGCAAAAAATAAACCAAAACCAAAAATGAGAAAAAAAAAAACCACCAAAAAATACCCTCAACCTAACTGAAAGACCTCTATTTCTATTTTGAAATGTAAAACAAGCAAACAAAAAAAAACTTACAGCTTTTAAAAACTGTAAAGTTTTTGAAATACAAACTTCACATTTTGCAACTACAATTGATGAAACATTGCTGTTCCAAGATTCAAAAACTCCCTAAGAACAGCAACAATTAAGGACCTAGACAGATTTTGCCAATAGCTGCTGCTTGTAAGATGCCTAGCAGCAATTTGAACTAGATTTTAACTATTAATTTCAAGATCAGCTAAACTGGGAAGTAACAGTATATTTATGCTGACTGCTTTAAGCATGACTTTCAGTTAGAAAAACAAACCTACAGTACCTACATTATAGCTGAATTCATGCTGATGCTGAAAACTCACAAAGAAATAGTACCTTTCAGCCAGATAGATTTTTCTGTTGGTATTTTTTAAAATAATCTTCCTATAAAATATTTTTCTGTTACAACTAGCTTTCACTCAAGTCAGGCGCTCCCAACAGAGCCTGGCAGCCCTTTGTCCCAGCATCCCTACAGAAGGAACTGAGTAGTGGTCCCTTGTATTTTTTTCAGTACACCAAACTGTACCCACTCTGGTTACTAACAACCACAAGGAGGACACTCCTCAAGGTCCTTTATATACCCAGAATTGTTGAGATTTGAGCTGCTAAAAATTAACACCATCCTATCCTTACTTACATTCCCAATGAAGACACATGGACACAAATATCAACTCCTTCAAATTTTTAACTGGAGACTGAGACAAAAGCCAGCCACTACCTTGGTTCCTGTGTTGCCTTCTCTCTTCTGTCTGTGCTGTCATGGTTGGTTTTCCATCTCAGCTTAAAACAGACAGAACCTGTACCTTTTCCATGCTATTGTGAAATGCCTGGTTGTGTTTTAGTCTGCTGGCTTCTTTACACAGCTGAAGGGCTGTGCCATGGGGTAGTTGTAAAGCAACATCTTCAGCCACAGAAGACGCCTGGGTGCTGGCCAGATTTTTCATTATGTGGATTTGATGTCTTGCAGGCTGGATTCCAGTCTTGTACCATTAAATGAGGCAAAGGGATCAAGAGACAGAGTACATACAGCTTAAAAGATTAAGTGTTTTGTCTCACCTTAGATTTCAATTTTAGTCTAATTCAAAAATTTTTTATCTATAAATACAAATGTGTCTGGTGTGTAAAGCAGTTCTCCTTGGAAGCAGAAAGGTGAATAAAAAGGGAAGCTAGACTGGTTTCTGGAGGAAAATATACTGTTAATCTGGCAAAGGGATGAGAGCCATCCACTGAAATTAAAAGAATGCCTCTCAAACCTACTGCAACACCTTGTTGTGCCAAGTCAGGAACAGTGTTCTTACAGTGAAAGGCACACACCTCCTACTAGATTAAGGGCTACAGAATCTAGTACTGAGGATAAACAGGAGGAAAAATTTTAATTTCAAGCTTTTAGAAGGGTATTACAGTAAAAGAAATTATGATAAGCTGCTGTAAATTATTCCATTTCAAATAGGAATTTTAATACATTTGTCTCGTTAAGGTCAAAGAAGCCAAATGAATAAAATCCACTCTGCAAACTAACCATCAAGGGAATGAGAATCAATTTTAGCTGTGCAGAGTTCACACCAAGCACTGGGGGGGAAAAACAGCTATGTGCAGAATCATCAACATGGACAGTAGAGATGCGTGGGCACACAAACTCCTTGGATTCTGCAAAATAAGATTTTCCACATATTTCAGCGTATTTTATACAAAATGCACTTTTCATTTTTTAAACAAACAAGGCTCAAAAGTTGAAGCCTGCAAAATTTTTACATATTTCCTTCTGGAGCATTCAGATGGAAGGCTGGGCTTGGGAGGGCCAGCACAGCACAGACGTGCTCACCCCCACTGCAGTACCACAAGAGCTTCCAAGAGAATGGGCAGGCCCGTGGAGCAGCACTCAGGAAAATTAAGGCTACCACAGTGATGAGCAAATCTCTTGAATTGAGTGTATTTAGCAAGGTTTTATTTATGCACTTCATGCTTTAAGCAGCTCTCCTTAACTCTTCCACTTTCTGAGCACAGACAAGACCTTACACAGAGCATTTATCTCAGCTCGATCTGTTAACTCAACCTTGTCCCCCCAGCTGTGACAGATGGGCACTGGCACAGCGAGCTCTTCACTCCCTACCCGTGCAGCACCAAGAGCTTCTCAGCCACTTTCCTTCCCCAAAGCTGTCCATGTGAGGAAGTGAAACTGCTCTGTTCAGCACTGCAGCTTCAGCTGGACCCCGGACAGAGGCAGACAGGACACCTGGCAGGCCAAAGCCTTCAGCCCCTTCCACCACTGCAGCAAGGTCAGCAGGTTTATTCTCCTTGCTCTGGCTGGTCAGCTGTGGTCAGTTTTGACATAAACAGGGTTTGTGTTTGTTTGTTCTGCAGCCAGACAAGCAATACAGCACCAACTGAGGTGTGAATTTACTCACTCACTTCAATCCAGCTAATGGGCAAAGATGTTTTGGGTCACTGAAACCCTCAAACTTCAAAGCCAATGGAAATAAGTGTTCTGGAGAAAATGTAGTCCAAGTGTAAACCAGAGCCAGACGTTGCCTTTTGCACACATCATTTCATGATGCTGACACAATGCAAAGAAATCTAACAATGCAAAGAAAAAGGAGTTCAGTCAAAGAGAAAAAAACCAGGAAAATAAAAATGACACAAGGCCAGCTTCATCACATTATTAACAGCACCAGACATACAGCAAGTACCTATGCTTTTCTTCTGCCTTTGAAGTATCTGATTTCTGTACAATCCTGGTCTTCAAGAACCAGCCACAAAGCAGACTGGTGATTCTGAATGGTGATGAGGGTTTGCTTCAAGAGAGAGAGAGTCAAGAGGCAAAAATACAGTCTGTCTCTGACCAAACTCAGAGCCATTCTGGCAGTTTAGCCTCATAGATATTCCAAATGTCTCATGTGCTACCCTATCTCTTCCTACAATAAGTCACAGGGCAGATATGCTGGAGCAACAAACAAGTAAAATAGTAGCAACAAACACACTGCACAGATTTCTTGGCATTTTCTTAAGGGTAGGAAATAAAATGTCTCTTTCCCCCACCCCCACAATATTCTCATTCTCTCTTCCACAAGCATTACATTTTGGGATCAATTTTATGGATGTGATATGAAAGAAAAAGCTATAATGCAAACTCCAAGCAGAAAATAAATTACAGAATAAATTCTACAGCAGTGTAGAGAGGAGAAAAAAAAAGATCAGCAATTCTAATCCAGACAGTGTGTACACATACTCTTAATTACACATCACTCCTTGAATGTGCAATTTTAAAAGCAAATAGAAAACAAACAAAAAACTTTCCCCACAACAAAAATAAAAACCCTTCCAAAAACCAGGAACTGTAGATCAATGATCACTGGTCATCCCCCTCCAGAGTTATCTGCCCTATTTTTCTCACGTACTCTGCTTCACTGGTCCTGCTCTACCTCAGTACTGATCTACAAGAGTTTCCACTCTGACCAAACAGACTTGTAAATAAGCTCATGATTAACATGATTCATATTGAAAAAACTAAAAGGGAGGGGCCACTCTTTTAAGTTTGTAAAGCATAACTTGCGGTTTTTTCTTTGTTATGTAGCACCTTGCTATCATAAATCTGCACTCATACAATTCCTATCAGTACAGAGAGTGTTTCTTGCACCTTCTGTACAATTTCTGTCTCAGAGACATAAAACAGGGATAATTTTTCTCTATCACAAAGCAGTCTTGTAAGGCTGGATTAGTAATGGAGCTGTGTGGCTGCAGAATTTTTGTGCAGAGGAATCATTAACACTTTATTTCCACATAGCTAAGTGTCATGTTGTAGTTTTACACCATTACCACTGAACAGAGAGCTGCTACCATCTGGCCTTTAACAGGAGATATAAATCCTGCTTATAAGCAACCATGGATATAAAATGTAGAAAAGTTGATGAAAGATGATTTGTGCACACAAATTAGGGAGTGGTAGAAAAGATGCCTTTTCTGCACAGTTACAAGGCAAGTTGAAAGGAAGCCTAGTGCAGAACCAGGATTTTCTGAGTTTTGTTTCTACAATTAGACCACACTGCAGGAGAAGGAGAAGCAAAGACTTTATTCCACCCTCCAAGCAAAAAATACCTAAATAGAAAAAAAATGTACAAAATGTATCAAGTCTGCTCTGAACAAAGGAAGGTGCTAAACTGACACAGAACTATTTACATAAGGAACAAGAATAACTTTTACTACCACTTTTAGCAACTGTAAGCCTTTATAGCTTTGCAAGCTCTTCTAGTTTCAGTATTCTCAAAAATCATTCTGCTGCTTCTGGCTATGTCTGAAGAGAGACAGAGAACACTATTGCAATTTCTCTGCTGTGACTGGGAACTTGCATTGGGATAGGAAAAAATTAAACTCCACAGCACATGTGTATATTGTGTATGCTGCATTATTCCTCCCCTTTTCACATCAGCCACCTGGAAACCCGAACATGGCACCAGTATGGAAAACCATTTACACAGATACAGTGAAGAAAATACAATGTGATGACAACAAAAGGATACATCAGCTTGAAGATATTGAAACATCAATTTGAACTGAGTAAAACTGCATGGGGAAAGGCTTGACACATACTGCAGTTTTATTTGCAAAGCTATGTTCTTAGAAAATGTTCTAAAAAGAATACTCGGAATTTTTTAATATTGTATCAATATCCAAACTTTCTCTACCTGTGCCTTAAAGGTAGAAATATTTAAATAAAGCAGTTTGTTTTTATTCGGCACAGAAAAGAATTCCCAGAACACTTTAGACTTCTTTGTTCACTGTATGATTGTTACTATCACACTCATTCAAAAAGAGGTGAAATCGTGATTAGCATTCACCAAGAAAAGATGGAACCTCCCTTTTAAAACCATTTCTGAAAGAACTGTGATTATCATGAATTCTGAAAGTGAAGCACTCATATCTGCTTGGCAAAGCCAAAGGGAAAGATGGGGGTTGTGGGACATGTATGATTGCTCAGGCACAGTAAAACAGTGGAGCTGCTGCCTACAGACAAGGTCCAAGCACACATGTCCACACTGCTTGTTCAGCAAAATCAGGTCTGAAAGCTCAACGTGACACAGTGAGTTCCCATTTTAAAAAGGGCACACTTTGCCCTAAGAATTTCCCATGGTCTGGGTCAGCAAACATCTGCCTGAATAAAACACAAAAATCTGATTACAGCTGATTATGGGGATTGTATTCAATGGAAGAACAAAGGCCTGGGGGCCTGCTACAATTTTGAGTATTTCAGTAACATTAAAAGCTTCACTATTTCAAAGTTACTTATTAATTTACCAGCAAGAAGGCTTGAGGTTGTAAGGAAAGCAAGATTCCTGGCCCTGCTCAGCCCATGTGCACCTCAGCACACCTGGAAATCTCCCAGAATAACCAAGGATGGACAAGCAAGACCTTAACCTTACTAGCAAGAGCCAGTCCTTTTGCTATTCACCATCAGCATCTGGGCTTTCCATCCCCTTAAGATGGTTCCATTACATACATTGATTTTATACATACACACCACATCTTGAACTATATATTTGTGCTTATTATGCACAGGTGACACTTCTTTGTCATGTGTCAGCTTTCAGAAACAACTCCCCACCTTAATTTCTTTGCTGGAAGGGATGTTCAGTATAAGGAGTTAAGATCCCACCAATAAACCCCAAGCTAATCAGAGATGATATTGGCAGAAACACAAGAAGGCTCCATGGCTGTTCCCTGAAATAATTATTTTTATTTCACACAGTGGTTGCTCATATTTAAGTCTCTGTTTTCGTACCTCCAAACCCATGAGGATCTGCCTTGTTTACCCTGTACACACAGACCAGAAGACATTCAAACAGGGAGGAAAGCCTCACATTCTGCTCCTCACTCCCCTGCTGCTTCCCCACCAGCTCACACCACCTCACAGCCCATCCTGCCCATCTCCAAGCAATGCTGAAACAAGAGAGGTGAATATTCCATGAAAAAGCTGCAAGGCTGACCATTTTAAAAGGCTTCTTAAGGCAGCAAAGAAGAAACTGATCCTACAGAAGACCTACCAAGGCTTCTCTAAGCCCATCTATGGCACAGCACAGGAGGAAGATGAGGGCAGAACACTCATTCTGTGAGGTTAACAAGGCAGCAGGTTTCTGCTTCTGTAGATCCTAATGGGGTCAACCATAAGAGGTACTGACAGTTCTCACAATGATGTGAACACAAACAAATCAGGATAAATTTCAGTCTTCCTATAGTCAAGAATAACTCAAGATTATTTTCTTTTTTAAAATTACAGTTCATCGACTTTACCATTAACTGCAAGTCAAGTAAGCATCCTCCTTTTAACAGCTGTTGCTAAAAGCTGTAGTATTATTCTTCCCCCTACAGCACATGATCTAGTTCCCTAAGAACAAGTTTGTCTGAAATAAATTTATTTACTGAAGTCAGCATTTTTCCCCCCAGGAGGAAGCAGGCTTTGTGTACTGTAAATGCTTTATTAGGGTCCACTCCAGATAACAAGACTGAATCTATGGGCAAAAATGTCCATATTCCTGTTTCCAGTAGGGCAACAGGAAAGGAGACAAGGGACTGTCACCTGCCACTGTACTACAACATTAGCCACTACCAGCACTACTGAAGTGACTGCTGATGGGTCAGAGGAGCACCCAGCACCAGGGCTGGATAACCCTCACACTGAAAATGCAGGTAATGCCTGGCTTTACTGCCACTTTCCCTTGCAACACAGCTTCTCCCGAGGCAGCTAGAGCAGGAGGTAGCTCCAGGAACAGATGGGAAGCAGAGAAACACAGAAATGTATCTAGCAGCTCCCTGCTCCAAAAATACACTGCACAAATGGCCACATGGAAGCACAGGCTGACACAAACCCCAGCTCCAGGCACAGGGAAAGAGGCTGGGCAGCCAGCAGCTTTTGCCCTTGCAGATTCTCCAGTGTCTAATAAAAGGTGAAGGTATGGGTTTTTACCTGCAGCCATAGGGTCTGACCAAAACTCCTCTCTTCTGTCCAGAGGCCCTTTGTCACACAACCCTTGGAAATAATAGCTGGAGGTTTCCACCCCTGCAAACCTTAGTTGGAATTGCCTGCTGAGACTTTCCAATCCAAGGCTGAATTTGCTGACCAGACAGAAATCTCAGGCGTGTTTTACATCACAAAAAAACTTTCCCTCTATGAAGCAAAGCTAAAAATAAGGGAAAGGCCCAAGGTTCAAAACCAACAACACAGCAGAAAACTTGTCATAGCCCTGACAGCATGGACCCATCAACCACAACAGTGTTGTATGGAGAAAACAGGTGTCCTGGCTCTCTGCAAGGCGGGCAGCAGTGCTGGTGTGGAGCTGTGGGGCACAGGGGCTGCCACAGCCCCACAGGTGGCAGGGGATGTGTCAGGGGCAGCCCCTCACACCCAGTGCTCTGTAGGACCCTGCTGCTCTCCTGGCAGCAGCTGCAGGCTTTCAGCTTTTCCTCCCAGAAGAGAGGGGAAGATGTGTGGAGGCAGAAAGGAAAAGTTGCCTTTCCCCCTCCATCCCCCAGCAGACAGGGCAGTCACAGACTAAAGAAAGCACCATGTCTCAAGCAGCACACATTTATAATTCTAGCACTATGGGTGACCACACACTCTCAATCCTCCAGCAAAACATCCCTTGATTACATCAGTGGCTACGAGAATTTAGGGTGTTAAGATTACTCCTGGTGAGCCTTCAGCTAAAAATTTTAAAAAAATCAAATCCCATTTAGTATAGGGGAAAAAAAGAATCTGTGGAAAAGGAAATTATTCTTCTATTGCTTTAAGACTGTCTATCCCAGTATCTTGAACAGATATGTGGACACTGGAGCTCAGAGTAGCCATCTACAGGGAAGAAAGTAAACCATTTTAGCAGTAAAGGCAAAAAAAAACCACCAACAAACAAAAAAAAGCAGAGCTTACAACCCATGATTCCCTTTTCCACATGCACAAATCCCAAAAAAGGGGGGAAGGGGTGTGAAAACCCCATTGTATTTTTAAAAAAGTATCTTTCAAAAGTGTGAACAGTAAAAGCCATCCTAAATATACCTCAAAACCAAGTAATGCTGTTATAAATTCTTCCAATTTTTGTGGTATGAGAGGAAGTGGTAAAAAATAGGTCAGGCCTTACTCATTTTTAAAATTTTCTTACGTGTCAAAGATGAAGGAATGCAGGGGAATTCACTCACTCAAGAGATACTTACTCCAAGCACTCTATCCATACACACCACATCTTGAACTATGTATTTATACTATAGATTATATGTACTTATTATGCACAGGTGACACTTCTTTGTCATGTGTCAGCTTTCAGAAACATCCCCACCTTAACTTCTCTACCCAGTTAAGATCTGCTCTTGAAGAGAAAAAGTTTAAAAATCTTGTTCTCTTGAAATTTTTCACAGCTTTATGCAACTATTGCTCAAGTTACCTACAGGAAATGACAAACCACTCAATCAGTTTTCTAAGAGACAAAGAGACACAACTCTTAAAAGACAGGTACAGCTAAAAAACACAGCCAAGTAGATTTGCCCACCTGTCAGCATGACCAGAGCTGTAACCACATCAGGTGTCACCAGGAACTGTCAAAGTTAAATCCTCTGCTAATAAACCAAAGACAAATCAGCAACAGGTTGGTTTGGAAATTTACAGATCTGAGTTAGATCTTTGCTGCAAAAGAGAACTTTTGACAGCTCTTTTTTGTTCTTTTAAATCTTTTCCTGTGTACTGACATAAACAAAGGGATTCAGAGTTTACTTAATGAGCAGACACAAAGTCAAGGAAATTCACAGTACTCGCTGAGTGGCAGAGTACAATGTGCTGCCAACTGGATTCAATGATCCAGATTCTCCAGTTACTTCTTTCAATACAGCTCTTGGTATTAACAGTACTGGCAATGCAAATACTCTTCCCAAGCACAACTGGGAGGGGAAAGTTAGTTTATGGCACCGGATGTAGAAGCAGAGGCATCACTGCATCAGCCTTAGCTCTAAAGAAAGGTCAGGACAGCTATCATCCTAGGGCATCAGACAGCAACATACCTAATGGAAGAGCTGGCTTAGGGAATGTCTTTTGTCTGCCCAGCCTAGGTGAAAGGTGATGGGGCTTGTCCCAACAGGAGCAGCTGAATTTACACTCCCAGCAGAGCTGCACCCATCAGAAGCCACATCTCCCACCACAGCAGCCAGTGCCACCCATCCTGCAGCCCCAGACAGCTCTGACCTGTCCTACAGCACCAAGGCAGCTCACAGCACTTCTTTGGTGAGAAAAGAAGCCACTGAACATGAAGGGTGGCTGCTCATTACAGGTGCTTGTGGAGGTGGCACACAGGAAACAAGCAGCAGTAATACAGGAGCCAAAACTGATGTGGTAGGAGAGTCTTAAAATACCCTGGATTGCTCTAATTCAGTTGTTCCTGGAACTAGAAATTATTTTGCCTTTGTGATGTTTGGTCAGCACCAAAGTCATTTTTCAAAACAGATCCATTAGAAATGAAAGGTTAGAGCTGCTTGTGTGCTGTTAAGCTGATACAGCAGCTCACCCAAAACAAAGCCCACAAAACACTGCAGGAGAGTGCACATGAAATAAAACCCCAAACCAGTTTGTGCTAAAATAAATACACAGAGCCACAGAAACTGCAGCTCAGCAGCTGCAGACAGTTAAGCAGCTGCAGAGCCTGGCCACAGCTTCGGAGTAATCCTCAAGAAAGTCTCCTTAAATAATAAATTAGAAACAAAAAGAGCCCCCAATAATGACTCTCCACTACAAAGAGAGCCTCAACAGGCAAACAAGAATTATTTCTGCACTGCTCATCTTTACAGGTTTGCAGGCAGCTAGAAACTGTAGTTCAGAAGGGCACACACTTCTGATTCATCTCAAAAGCTTGTGCACTTTGAAGCCCTACAGTGACAGCACAGGGCACTGACTCAGGATCTGGGTGATTTAGCTGAAGCACTCCTAAGATGCTCTTGCCTGCAGCTGTGGCTCATCTCACCGCTCTGGCAGATTTTCCTCCCCATTGCATCAGGGCAGCATAAGGGAGGTGTGCCTGCTCCTCAGCTGCTGTAGTTCACACTCACCTCACAAATGGGAACTGAAGTTGATGGCACTTAATACTAACACACCTCACAGGCTCACTGTCACCCTGCCTCTGCCCCAGGGCAGAACACGACTGCTGCTTAGGGACAGTGACATCCCGCTCCACTTCTGAATCCAGAAAACCTCATGAGTCAGAGCCTTGGACAAGCAATGTTAGTTATGGTTCTGCTAATTTTAGCTCGTGCTTTACCCACAGTTCCCAAATCCCTGCAATGCCTCTCCAGGTGCCAACAGCCACAGCTACCCTATACCTCAAGTGCCAAAACACACAGCTTCCAGATGAGAGGCTCTGGTGCACTTACAGAAACTGTACGCTGCAGAAAGACATTTTTCAAATAGAGACAAGAGGAAGAAAACAAGGACAGCTTTATTTACCCTACTGCTCTGCGCATATCTTAATAGGAACAAAAGTTCATCTGCACAGTTCCTGTGTTTCAGAGTCCACTCCAGGACACACAAGACAGACTTTGTGCAGAGGGTAGCTCAAGGAGTGTCCCACAAGGTAGCAAACAGCCTGCAAGGGCCAGCTTCTACCCCAAGGAGTGAAAGGAGAGAGAGGGGCAAGGGAAACAAACACACACTTCACACACTCTCCTCAGAGTAAACTGGGAAAGCTTTTAGAAGTAAATAAACACACACACACACACACCCCCATATTCTCAGAAAGCCACCCAAGCAGAATGCTTTTACTACCGTAGCTGAAGGGTTTGTTTTATAAGAGTAGTTTCCCCAGATTTAGTCAACCCTACCAGCCTCCTCCTCCTCCTCCTTCTCTCCTTATTCACACTGAACTGTGAAAGGGACTTCAGGTCTCTCCAACCAATTAAAAACTAATTGAAGCAACAGACTGGCACTATACAGCCTGAGCAGTCTAAGAGATGGCAGACTCAGCTCATATGAGGCCTACACAATGTCATAATATTTCATTTTATTTCACCTCATAGCACAAAGAGCTGAGAAGAATATTCACATGGATCCAACCCTAAAAAACAAATTGAAATCTTTATTGCAGTTCAAGTAACTCACTGGGTTCAAATGAACAGCACACGTTCTTTATTGCATGTGTGCACCACAGAGCCTGCAGGAACAGAGCAAGGTTTTATTTGTTCCAAAAGCTCCGTGAGGAAGTTATGCAAACACACATTTTCTCTCTCAGAAGGTAAAGCTATGTTAGAACACAAGTTAGTGCATTTTATTCATTCAAGGAGACATCTTCACCACTCTGACCATTAAAATGAAATATGTCTACAATTGGATATAATCAAACTTTTTCTGCTTTTGCTAATTATTTTTGTTACTGATAGGACAGGAAACAAGGAATTGCTGAAAAGAAATGTGTCTTTCAGAGACAAACAAAATTCAGAACAAGTATTTATGCCAAATCTTTCGACCCTACAGATCCTAAATTTGTGCCTGCAGCTATCAATGCATTCTTTTAGAAACTGGTCACAGAGACACAAGCACTCTTAAAACATTGCTGCAAACAGAAAATGGGTATAAATGTGCAGCACTGACAACCTAAAAAGTCATCAGCAAGAAAGACTTCACAAACACTCATACCTTTCCTACCAAAATTTTTTTGCTGCCAATATGCAGCCATCAACTCTGATGAGAAATCCCTGATTTGTGGTCCATGGAACAGACCTGAGGCTGTAAAAAGGTTTAGGAGGGGAGCCTGGCAAAGTAGGGAAGGAAAGCAGCTGGCATTAAGGAATTGGGATTCATAGACAACCTCCTGACAGAAGTCAGGTGGAGTCCGTAAGAGCAAACCTGGGTTTCTGCAATGAAGGATTTTCTTTTTGATACAAAGAGAGACCCAAAATGACAGAGGAGAATCACCTTTGTGTGTGGACAGTTGACTGCAGCAAGAAAGGGAGAAGACAGCTGTAAGGCAGCTGGTGGTGATTATTTGGAAAGAGTATGTTTGACACACAGTTTAAGCCTTCAAAAAATCCTCAGTCAAAACCAGAAATGAATGGCAAAGAAAATGTTGAAGTGTATTTGTAAATGGAGATTATTTAGTGTGGAATTAGAACTCAATAAAAAGTATAAGGACAGAGTACAATTTCATTGAGAAGAACAGAAGATAAAACACAGGAGAAATTGCATGGTGCTTTCCTTGCCCAAGTTATATATACTACAGTACACCTGTATCACCAACACCCCAGTCTGATCAAAAACTCTGCAGAGCAAGCCCACAACACAACAGCACAGTGCACAGCAAAACTAATCCAAAGAGATTCAATATGATCACCCTTTATAGTCAAATGCACTTAGGGACTCAGGAAATCCCCTCTAACAACCGTGCAAAGCAAGAAAATTACGTGAGCAATGTGACAGCCTGACCCCATGCAGGCAAACAAGGATTCTAAAGCAACCAGTTAAGCCCAGTTCTTCTGGTGGCCTTTGGCACTGATGGGTTTGCTGGAAAGCAGCAAGCATGAGGCAGGCAGATCAGTGTGAACCGTGCAATCTCAAAAAGCTCATTTCTCTCCCATGCACAATGCATGCCAAATCTTAAGATTCCTGCAGCATCCAGTTATGAAACTACAATAGAGGAGGAAAACAGATGGCTAAAGCCTTTTGGAAAAAAAAAAAAAAAAAAAAAGATTAAGCCTTACTTCATTTCCAAAAGAGAAATATGTGTATTTGAAAAGAGAGAACCTACTTCAGACCATACCTAATCGATATAAAAATAGGCAACTTGCCTCATGGACATGAAGCCTGTCTTCAGTTAAAGCTTCTGAACATATGAAAAGTTTAACCCTTTCAAACATCATGGCCCACCATATTTATAAGCAGGATTTAAAAGCAAAGCAGTTCATGTAAGAAATGACAGACATTACAAACATTGTACAAAAATAACATTTTTCTTTATCTCTCAAGCAACTCCTGAACACAAATCCTGTATAAAAGCCTCTATGTTTACTCTTTTCCAGCCTTTGTAAGCAGTTAGCACCTATGTTCAGGTGAGCAGTTTCTTGCTCATAAAAGCATCCAATGAGGAATGACAAGTTAGGAACTTGGCAGCCTGAATTCTCTCAGTTCAGCCATTCTCTGTGAAAACCAGTCAGTATTACATTTGAAGCCTCTCTTGAGTTCTTGACTGGTGAGATACCACACAACAATAAGGAAATAAAAAAAGCCACCCTAAAGAGCTCATGTGCTCAGCAGTAGATGTTTCAGCAGCTCTATAAAACTGCTATCAGAGCTTCAGGTCCAAGTACTACAACTAATCTGTGGTCCAAAGGAGAAGTTTCCTCCTCTGCTGAGCCTGGATCTCAGACAAGCCTCGACTCGGCTGCCAGAACAGAGGCCTCCAGTAGCTGGGCAGCCCCAGGTTACACGAGAGATTCATGCTGGGCTGGCAGCTTGAACCAGGATCAACACGAGCCTGGGGCTTCTTCAAACTGGCAGCAAAGCCAAAGGCACCCCAAACAGGGCCTGACACCAATGTTCAGGACTGCACTGGGGTCCCAGCACAGGTCACAGCATTCCAGCTGCCAGGGATGCCCAGCACACTCCTGCCCCTGCACACAGCAACCCTCTGCCCTGACAGCACAGAGCAGGGAATACAGCTGTTCTGTACAAGCACAAGCAAAATGAATGAGGCTGATTTCTGGTTTTATTCAATGACTCTGCACTGAGGATAAGCACTGAATTAACTCCCTGGTGTCACATGTGGTCCTTTCAGGCCAGGGCTGCAGTTCACTGGTGAGGCTCTGTGGAAAATCCTGAGCTGCCCCAGCTTAGTCCAAGGGTAAATGGAGGATGACACACTCCAGCACTTGCAAGCAAGCACCCTTCAAAAAATCAACTGCTTATATGATTAATGCAAAGTACTATGTTTTTGCAGTAGCAGGAGTCACTAATCCATATTAAAGACCAAGACTACATCTGTTTATTTATTTATTTTTAATGAAAGGTTCTAAATAAACCAACTGTTCAATTTTTCAAAGGTACTGAGCAGCCACAATAATTAGGTCTGGGTCAGTGGGAGCTGCCAAAATGCCACAGAAGTGACTCAGTCCTGATAATTATCTGAAAAATAAGGAACAGTGACAACACTGGACACTCCATCATGACCTATCTCCCCCAAACACACCACCAAAGAAAAGCAATCATTTGTGAGTGGCTGTCTGTAAGCATTGGTAGGGACAAGAATTAGAAATTATAGACAGGAGAAAAAGCAAGGAAAGGTTTCAGCCCAATCTGGTCAAATGTTTAGAGATAATATAATCCTTTAAAAAAGTGAAGAAGCAACACTACAGCAGTGGCGACTTCTCACAGTGCCAGGAGAATGCCAAAAAAAAAAGAACAGGAGCTATTTTAAAGACTAAGTTTAAAAAAATAAAAAAAAACTAAAAAAAACCAACCAAACAAAAAACTCCAATCAATACAAGTCCAGAGGAAACAGAGTATTAAAGCCAACCAGAAATTCACCCAACCTTGCACACCATCCACAATCAGTACAAAAATCTTGTAACACACAAGTCTTTTTCTGAAGAGTCAGACAAATGCAAACCTAACAGAAGACAGCAGTTCACAAAAAGGAACACAGCCTGTTTTGGTCATGCACAATCCTTGCTCACAGACACTTCTCAGTTCCAGTGTGTTTATGACTGTGTTGTCATTTACTTTAAAATATGAATGGAGCATTCTTTTCCTCCAGAAACACTGCATTGTTAAAATGCCAGTACATTAAAATAACTTACTGCTTACTACGTTTCAATCAAACAAACTACAGACTACAGCACTGACACTTAATATATATTGAGTGCTTTCAGCAAGAGCAGCATATGGAGTTCATTTCTTGTGTTTTGTTCTCACATGGGCCAAACTCAGAGGCAAGACTCAGATGAAGCAGTGATCCTTTGGGCATGCACAGAAACTGTATCTTCTCCAAAGTCGAGGAAACACTTAGTTGAAGGCTCTCAAAATACATAAATATTTAACCCTTCATTTCTATAGAAGTTTGACTTATGGCAGAAATACAGTATTTTAGGTTGCATGCTTAAAGAACATTTTTTGTTAAGGTTCTCAAAATAACAGGAAGCAGAATCAAAAAGCTTACAGTCAAAGGACTTTATGAATTATGTTTTTCCCCATTGTGATTTTTCCTAGAATTCATCCACATTTCACCACCATACTGTTCCTTTGTAATAACCAACACAAGCACTGATCTTGTCTATATTTAAACACAAGAATGTAGAATGAAGGTTCAGAAGGACGACCTTTTTGCAAAAAATTAGTTACATATCTGAGGTTTGGAATGGCTCTCTCACTACTGCATACACAGACATTCTGCTAGGTGGGCACTCTCAGTTATGACTAACCAATAAGCTGCCTGTTTCTAAAATAATAACATACTTCACATGAGAACTTTTGTGTATGACTTTTTCTTAAACCAAGGAAAGGTTAGCTGCAATTCCAATGCAAATATTCCCCTGCAGGATTTATACTTTAATGCTGAAGCATCCTGCAAATTCTTAGCAACGAGTGAATCAAAATGAAAATGAAACCTAAAATACCCTCATTAATGCAAAGAGAACATAAAAAGAAATAAACCCAACTGCTGAAATAAACCTGATCAACTAAAGTTACTGTGGAAAACTCCTTGGCCTCTTTGGGACAGCAGACCCCATAAGATAATCAGGACAGCTTCTTTCAACTTCTACAATGTTTCCATTTGTAGTTTACTCTGTGAAAGCAAGTTCAACTTCCAGAAAAATTCTGTTTCTTAAACATCCTAAGCATGAAGACAACTTGCTAAAAAAATCCAAAACATTTAACCTGACAGTGCTCCTTTAAGACAGAGCAGTGTGCAGCCTTCCAGCATATTTGACAGAGATTTCCTACTCCAAGAGATAGAATTTAAATTTGTAGAGGCAATTACTCATAACCAGTGAAAGCAGCCAATGCATGTGCCAAACTTGCCAACAAGAAGAAAGGCCAAGTATTAGAAAGGAGGCTGCAGTTTATTACAAGGCAATTTGAACATCTCAGTCTATGAGGTCTGGAAAGTATTTTCTTCATCCCCTGATACTACATGCTCACACCAATGTGAGGAATTATGTCAGTAATATCAATATTCCAAACATATAAAACAGCAGTTAAGTATTTATATAATGGAGATCTTCCCCTGACTACTTAAAAGCTGCTTCTAGTCTTGCCTAGCAGATTTATTTAAGCTCATTTTGCACAGGAAAGATGATGTGCCAGACCCACACCATTAACTGCTGTCTAGTCAGCTCCAAAGCCATCCAACTGGACCACCATCGAACAAAATTCCTGTCTCATTAAACAAACACCTTAAGGCAATTCCCAAGGATCTGCCTCTTGCCCCTTCCTGTTAAAAAAGACAGAAAGGAAAAATGGAAAAGAAGAAAGAGAAACATGACCTCCTCAGGTAAGGAAGTCAAAAACCAAAACAGGCATCCAACCCATGTGTCCCATGACCACCATGTCCAGGACTGATCTCCAATGCCCCCGTCAAACAACTCAAGGGTCAGCAGATAACCCTCAGCATCACCAAGCTGAATTGGCGGCTGGAAAAGACTTCATGGGAAACATTTTAAAAAAACAATAAAAACCAAACAAAAAGCCCCACTAAAAACCCAAAACTGACAATCAAAACCACACCAAGTCACAGATGCGAGCTAACAAATGTAGCCTCCTCTGCAAGGTAAAAACAATGCCAGCCCAGAAAATCAATAGTACAGAACAAATCCAGCAGGTCCAGGGTAACCACACAGCAAAGCCAGCACTCACTGGGAAAGACAAGCAGCTCATGCAGCTGCTTCTGCAATGGGCTGGCAAGAGAAGGTAGGGGGATGCAAGAGCATGCACCTACCACACAATACACAGTGAGCAACATTTCCTATTTCAGCACCAGCAACTTACTCCATTATTTTTTACACATGAGCTGCTTCTTACCATTTTTTGGTGCACTCAACCATCAGTTCCTGGTAAGAGGCCACAAACTGGAACTTGGATGCATGTTTCCCAACACGCTGCAGTCTTTTCCAAACTGAAGCCATGGTGGTGAGAAACACCAGTCCTCTTACACAGCAGCAACTGCGTGAACACCAACGTTGGTTTCAAAGAGCGTGTGTGCTTGATACTAGCAGGTTTATATACAGACACAGTAAAAAGAGTGTGGGAGAAACTTGACGGGATGTCTACAATCCATATTCTGCCTCTCCCCTCCTCAGGGTAAATCCCAGTCTAGCAGAATGGCTCATCACTGGCCAGGAGCAGCATGCAGTAGCAGTAGACAGGTAATGGAAAAGAAGTTCTCTCATGGAATCATCATTCTTCACACAGTAGATGAAGGGAAGACTGCAGGACTGGAAGACAAATAATACAGGGAGAAGAGACAGCATTGGTTAATACACTTCTCACTAAGTGCTGCAATTGCACGTGATCTCATACCTCTCAAAGAACTACAAGCAACCACAAGAACACAGCCCTTTCCTGTTGTCATCTACACCCCCCACAACCCCAATTAAATAAATAAATAAATAAAAATACTGCAGCAATTTCAGGAATTCAAACCACGAGACGATTCGGAAACATATCAACATATCCTATTATCAGCAACATCATAACTGGCAACAACAACAAAAAAGGGCAGCTCGGGGCCACACGGAATCCTTGTGAAGCATCTCCGGGAAGCAGTGCAAAGTGGCTGAGGTGCTGCCAACATGCACCCAGAGGGAGGGACACCGGGAGATGAAGTTCTTTGTCTTGATGACAAAAGGTGTAACAGTTGTTTCCTCTAACACACCTCCCGCTTTCATCTCTCTGTCCAAAGAGAAGGATCAGCCAAGAAGACAGAAAGGGAGTTGTTGCTGCCCAAATGCCTGTGCCAGGGTGAGGAAGAGGACGAGAGAGGAAGGGGCATTTCCCGAGTCCTGGCTACCCAGGATTCCCCATCTTCCTCGCTGCATCATATTGAAATGGAAATGTCTCTCCATCCTGCACTGAGGAATGATCATCAGGGAAGTGAAAAGGGAGAGGAGAAACCCAGGTGGGTCTCCTCCCTCGAAAGGAAAGCAGCATCTGCGCTGGGTGCGGGGGAAAAGCCTCTTCATTACGAATAGAGGGAAGCACAAGCTGGCCGCAGCTGGCGAGAAGTCAGGGTAGGATGGCATCAGAGCTGGAGAGGAGGATACCTGAAGTGGAATGGCCCCCGGGAGAGAGGGTCCCCAGGGAGCCCGGGGCGAGGAGCGCCCCGCTCCGCCTCAGCAGCCCGTGTCACCTCCGCGCCCAGCCCGCCGGGGCAGCGCCCCCCGCCCTTGGCCGGGAGCCGGAGCCGGAGCCGTTTAAAAATTAAAACGCCACCGGCGGGGAGCAAGAAGGGGAGCGGCGGCCTCGGGAGCGGCGGGAGGGAACGGGCGGCTCCCCGTGCGGCACTCACCTGCCGCCGGCTCCTCGCGGGCGGTCCCGCCGGGCGGGCGCGCTGGCACCACACGGCAGGCGAGAGTCAGCGCTGCCGCTGCCCATTACTGCAGCAGCCCCGCCGCCGGCAGCGCCCCGCGGCTGTCCCCGTCCTTCCGCAGCCTCATGGCGAACACAGCTCCCCCGCCAGTCTCCGCGCCGGCCGGGCAGACAGCGCGGGTCGCAGCGCGCCTCACGCCGCCACCATCGCCCTCCTGCCGGCGCTGCGCGGCGCCTCGCCCCGGCCCGCCGCTCCCCCGCCCCCGCCGCGCGCCAGGGCCCCGCCCGCGCCGCATCATTGGCCCTGCCGCGGGCCTTCCGCGGTCCATTGGATGTCTCGCCTGCCAATCATCTCGCGCAGCGGAGGAGGGAAGGGGTGACAGGCGAGGGCTTCGCAGATCCTCCTCTCCCGCCCCCAACCTACTCTGATTGGTCGCAGAGCCCAAGGAGGCGGGGCTCTCCTGAGGAGGGGCTACTCGATAGGTCAGCGCCGCCGTCTGTCAGCGGCGCTTCCTAAAGCGGCGGGGGCGGGGGGGGGGCACGGCGCGAGGGGCAGGGGCGTGGCTCCGCCGCCGCCCCCGGGACTCGCCACCGCCCCAGGGTCGGGGAGCGGCGGGAAGGGAAGAGAAGGGAAGGGAAGGGCTGGGGCAGGGACGCAGGGAGCCGGGAAGGGAACAGTGGTGCCTCCCGTGAGGCGGGCGCGGGGAGGCTGAAGGCAGCGAGCGGCCGCGGATGGAGGCGGCTGGAGGGGAGGAGGAGCTGCGGCGAGGGACAGTCCCCGCGCTGGGCCCGCCTTGGGGAGGGGGCAGTCAAACGCCAGGCTTCACCCAAGTCCTGCTACACAGGCCCCGTTCCTGGGGGGGGCTCCGGAGCTCGGCTGCGGCTGGGAAACTGGTGGGAATTAAATACCGCAGGCAGGACGATGTTCCTTTGCTGATTTAACCTGCATGCTCAGGGAACGGCACCCAGGCGGCGGGGGCTGGATGTTGTGCGCAGTTCGATGTAAAAGTGTCTGCAAGGGAGAACGGAGCTGTGAGAGGGGCGGTCTCCGTGGGATGCGGCTCTGAATTCCCCCTGGCCACGCTGGCAGAACGCTTCTCCTGCACTGCAGTGCCATGAAGGAGGTGTGGGGACCCAGATGCAAACCCTCGGTGCTGGGTTCCAGCAATAATCTAAAATTAACCCGTGGCTTGCTCCTGTTCCTGCTCTTGTTGCCCACGTGCCCTCTGCACACCCCTACACGTGTGTTCAAGTTTGGGATCCCAAAGCCCCATTTACCCTAGGTGAATTCCAGAGTCAGGATAGTGCTCTCTGGGTGCTTGCGTGATCTCTGGGAGCTAATCCTAAACCTATCAGCCATCCAAGTCAGAAACTAAGCCAGCTATCAAGTGGAAGCACAGGGAAATAAGGAAGATAATGCAGTGGAGCTCTGAGAGCAGCTGTAAAATTGAAGCCTCGGGGCTTTGCAGTCCTCTGTCTTCTTTCCCATGACAAACCGAATGGAGTCCAAGCCTGATCCACAGTCTGGAAAGCTCCTTATCCCAGTGTTTTCCTCCTTTCCCCTAAGCTGCCTCTCGCTGTTGTGGCATATCGCAGAGGCTGCCAGCATTCAGTGGCTGGAGTGAAAGGAAAGAAAGAATGACTGTGTGGATGGCCACAGGCCTAAGCTGAGCTAAGTTACTTCAGAGAGGTTGAATATTTGGGCTATTGAAAAAGTCAGCCCTTTGCTTATAATGTATTACTCTTCATCCCTTACCCCAGCTGCCAGAGGGTGTGCACTTGGAGCTGTCCTGGAAGAGGCAGTGATTCTCCATTTTTTAAAGTGTTACACTGAAATGTTGCAGACAGTTGTACTACTCATACATATTTTCTTGGAAAATCCTTTTTTCTTTCCCCTGAATATTTTTGAAGTTGAGCAAAAAGATTTGAAGATTTTGTACATTTGTCATAACATATCTTGTCCCAGTTTTGCCACTGGTCTATACACACAGAGTAATTCCAACACACTTGAGGGAGACATCATTGGGCTTTTTAAGTGCATATCACCTGCTTAGGATTTGGGAAATGAGGCCAGGATTTCCAGAGCACATCACACTGAGAACATGCAGTATGGAGCACACAAATGCTTGGTTCTGACTTTGAAAATACCAGATGGAAAACTGGCAGCTGTGAAGTGGATCAAGCAAGGCAATTTAAAATTCCAGTGGCCCTGAGGAGAGCCTTGGTTCTTCATACCAGAGAAATATCAAGTAATCAGTTGTGCTGATTTTATTTCAGAAGTTGTCTTTATTCTGAGTATATTACCAAAAGTTAATCCGTGAGCTTCTCTGATTTATCTTCTGAATAACCTGCAGCACCCAGGCTAATTCCTAAGACATACCTTGACAAAAATCTTACTTTCCTCAAACTGAGATAGACATTTTCTGTCCAGTGGAATAAACACAGGAGGTCTGGTGGTTTGTTCAGTGACTTGTGTTTCAAACATCATTATTTATTAACATTTTCCATTTCCTTCATAGCTTTTGGGTTCAAGTTACACCAGGCTGGGAGGTACACAGCATAAGGCTGCTTTTGCCTTTGTTGTGTGGAGAGAAATATAACACAGGCAATTATCCTACCAGTTATCTATTTTACAGTTTTAAAGAGCAGCCATCCTCAGTTCTTGTGATTTTGGGAAAAGCCTTAGGAGATTTCAAAGGGTGAGAGGAATTACTGTGGGAGGAAGGGTGAGATCTTCAGCTGCAGATTGGAAGCTAGAGGCCACCACAGCATTCTCAGGTTACTGGACTGAGTCTTGCACCAGACCAGCTCAAAACCTCTTGTGACTTCTGCTGGCAGCTCAGAGCCCAGAGGAACCAATAAATGGCAAAAAGGGATTAGCAAGGACATGGATGCAGAGCTCCAAAGCTCCTCCTTGGGTCAGAGCACTCGGATGGGTCAGCAAGGAGCCCCCGTGTTGACTTCATTTCCATGCTGCAAACATCCCTTGACTGGTCCTGCTGGCCACCAGCCTGGTTTGTGACAATGACCCAGCTCAAACCAATGCTCAGCTCAGGATCTGAGCCAAGCTTTGGGGAAATGGTCACATTTTTACTTAATCCAATATTATGAGCTTGAAAACAAGCAAAGCTGGTTACACCAAGGTACCCAATGCTCTCCTTTAAGGTCAGTAGCTGAGTAAACAACTCTCATGTGACTCCCAGAAGGGTCCTTCTGATTACAAAAAAAAAATGGTGCTTCACTTTATGTACAGTGTCAAATCTCTTCTGCAAGCAGGAGGAATAGTCATGTGATGAATAGGGAGGTGCTGTTTTATTATTTAACAGGTATGACACAATTATTTAAACCATATGTGCATCACATCTGCTGCCTTCCTGCTGCCTTCCTTGCCTATGGAAGGACACCTGAGGAGGTGTATTTGTGTATATTTGTGTTGTTTGTGTATTGTCTGTGTTGTCTTGGAAGAGGCATGGGATGGATGCTGAGAGCTGCTCAAGCTGGGAGCTTGGTGGGGCTGCCCAGGGAAGCCCCAGAGCAACCTGACCCTGTTCTTTATAAGCAGCTGATTTCACCAAGGACACCCTTACTATCCAAAAACTCATGCTCTGTGGCTCCTCTTTTCCCCTTGCTATCTCAACACTCAGACTCCCCCACAATCTCCACAGAAATCCCTCTGTATTTTTTTTTTCTGGATTTTGCCTCCTGTTCCCTGGCTTTGACTGATGGTGGAAGAATTCAAGCTTCCTGGCCCAAGTAGAGAGATGATCTATGCTCTATTTCTGTTATTCCCTGTCAAGCTTTAAAGCTCTCCAGCCTCTCCCTTATCCTTCAACGCCTCGTCATCAGCATGACTAAGGACAGGTTGTTCACCAATCAAGAAATGACCTTTGCTAGGAATAGCTGTCATAAATCTCCATTTCCCTGTCCTTCTGTGCATGAGCCTGCAGAAATGTCACTGAGGAAATCAAGGAATTGGGTTATGTCAGATTTGCAGAACATTCCGCTTTCAGAGGCAAAGGTCTGTGTACATGAGGTTACCCACACCTGCCACGTTTCAACCTCCTCGTATTTCTAGATCCCATCAAACCTTTGATCCCCTGTTAATGAAAGCAGTGGAGAATTTGTGCTGACCTCAGTAATATGTGTAAAGTACCACCCTCCTGCTCCCAACATGTCCCTAACTGGTGCTTGACACCTTAACATTCCCTTCTCTAACAAGTAACATTACATTGTCTGCTCTTTTTTGCTTCTTCACATCCCAACAGTAATTTAAAAATCCATAAATATATATATATATATATATATATATATATACACATAACAAATCATAATATACATGGGGGAAAAAGAGGAATTTTTTAATCCTCCCTTCTTCATTTGTTTCTTGTTTGTTGCTGATAAAATTCCACTCAGATGTCATTTCACATGGTCTGGTAACACCCAGCAGCCATTCTGTATTGGAGGGAATAATGTTTTGAATATTCCCTCTCCTAAATATCAGTGACAGTTGAAAGGGTTTTGTGTGTGCAATATCCCATTTTATTTGTGCTCAGAAAGCTTGACTTTGAGACTGGCAGCTGGGAAAAGGCAATTCCCACATTGCAGAACCAGACAGCCCAGCTCCTATCACAGCCTAGACTGAAAGCAGATCATTTCAGCAATACTCCCTTAAGCTGTGTTTAAGGCACAAGGCACAGAAACACCACCATTTGTTCTTGCCTTGCCAGCAAAAGCAGTAGATTTTGGGATGCACTCTGGTGGGTTTGTGTTTTGTTACTGCTCTTGCCCAGGCTGAGGCAGGCAGCCCAGCCTGGCTCTTGCCTCTGGACCAGCTCACCCATGCAGCATTCCCAGCCCAGGCCAGCTCCCAGCAGAGGTCTGTACAGGTACCCACCGTCTGAAACCTCCAAATCCAGAGCCTGCCCCCTTGGAGAGCCCTGCTGCCAAAAGCAATCTGCAGAGCTAGGGGCTGGGGTAACTCACCAGCCCCCCTTTCTTATGGATTGTTTGTTCTCCCACTCCTTGCTGTGGCTGGAGCCTGCACTTGTATGTGGTGAGACCCTGTTGTGCCTCCCCTCCTGACTCTGTGCCAGAGGGGTACCCAAAATGCCAGCTCCCTGACAGCCTCATGTCACAGCCCTTTGCTCTCCTGTGGCCAGCTTCATTGTGCCACCCCAGAGGCACCAGGTACCCCCTGGCCTGCTCCTCTTAACCCCACTGCCCAAAGTCTTGTAGGCAAAGGATGGTTCAGAAAAAGAGCAGATGAAAAACATCCTCACCTGTGTTTCCTCTCTCTCCCCTCTCTTGTCTGGCTGACATTCTTCCCAAACCACTCAGCAGTAAAGGGCACCTTGTATTTATCTGCAGAGGAGGTCAAGGACAGGAGTCGCATTCCTGAAATGCAGAAGTCACAATGCAATTCAGCCTGTGGAAGCAAGAGAAAAGATGGGACATTGATGGTGGAGACCCCATGCTACAAAAAGTATTTTCCAAATCAGAACAATCTGGATTAGTGATGTTTTCTCCAAATTTATTATCAACTCACCTGTCAGTCAGCTTGCAATGGTCTGAGTTTTGCCATTACCTTTTGATACCCATTAAATTGCTTACACCTATTAGTAGCCCTTGCTTCTCTCTTCTCAAAAAAAAAAAAAAATCAAAAAAACAAAAGAAGCAGCCAGTATTTTGTCCATAAATAGCAACTTTCAATTTTTTTGTCATGCTCAGTGTCTCCTGTACCCTTTCCAGTTCTTCAATACCCTTCCTGTGTGGTCTCCCTGGCCTTTTTGCAGAGTATAATTATGCTTTTATACGACATCCTGCAGCACTAATGAGGCAAAGAATGCCTTCCTCCCTCTCTTTTTAGAATAAATAGCACATAATGTGGCCAGCAGGACCAGAGCAGTGATCACCCCCTGTACTGGGCTCTGGTGAGGCCTCACCTCGAATTCTGTGTTCAGTTTGAGCCCCCCAGGACAAAAAAGACATTGAGGTGCTGGAGAGTGTCTGGAGAAGGGCAGTGAAACCAAGGAAGAGTCTGGAGCACAGTTCTGAGGAGGAGCAGCTGAGGGAGTTGGGGTGGTTCATCCTGGAGAAAAGGAGGTTCAGGAGGGACCTTATCCCTCTCTACAACTCCCTGACAGGAAGGTGAAGCCAGGTGGAGCTCTTTCTAAGAGCTATGGGAGAAAATAAGAGATGGAGCAAGTTCAGAGACAGACTTGTTTCCTGGCTCCCATGCCCATTTTACATGATCCTGGCTATGACAAATCTCTGATTAACCTGCTGTAGATGCTTTATGGTAGCACTAAGGAAACTGCAGATTCAGTGGTGGGAAGGTCAAGGACTGAAGGTTGTACAGCCCCATGCATTTTTTTCTACTGTGGTCCTGGTTTATCCAAAAATCAGTGGCTGGACATGCAATCAGAATAATAAGCTGGAAAAATGTAAAGTCTTTTATCTGCATTTCTGTAACTACCAGAGAAATAATAAAATATAACACAGCTGTCTCTAAAGATTATTCAGGAACCTCCTCTTTGCCCAAATATATTATATGTCACCTTTCAAGAGAATACCTAGTTAACTTTGGTTCTACAGCATCAGTCATCTATGCAGTTCATCAGTACCAGGGGTACATTTCCTTGGAGTACAGGCATTAGGAATGCACAGGCCATCACAGATCAAATCTGAGGCTTTCTTGGAAGCCAGTGGAGAAGCAATTACCTTACAGATGTGATAAAATAATCTGTTACACAAAAAGGTGTTCCTATGAGACTAAGGGGAAAAATTTGTAGCTAATAGCTTGTACAGCCAGAATCCCAAACATCACACAATGGGACATTGGTGCTTGAGGAAAAGTTATCTCAAAGCACAGGGTGGAAATATGTATGTGTGGTGTGGCCTTCAGCCTGGAGAAAAGGTACAATTATCACAGTTACAGCTCATGGAAATGAGCTCCGAGGACCTGTTCATGTATGCAAGACATTCAAGTGGACAACAGTTGGCAGTAATGGTGTTGGGCAGGCGTGAAATGGCGTGGAGAGACTCAGCTTTGAGAGGACAAGCAATTAACTGTGTTGTAAAAATTACTCCAAAGTTTCCTGTTCCTACTTTTAATACCTCAGCAGTCAACCAGTTGAGATAAATATCTCTCGTTAATCTGGAAATTAAACTAGATAATCACAGCCAAGTTAGATAATTCCAGACTCAGAAACTGTTCTTCATTTTGCCCAGATTAACCCACAGGGATTTAAATGGTGTTGCAAGTTATTTTTAACTGAGTTATCACTAATCTCCCTCTATACTTTTTAGACTGTATATATTAGTCACATTGTCAGAAAACATGGGGACAGTTATCTTCCAAAAATAAAAGAGCTGACAAATGGGATGTAGGACTTATTTTGCCAGATCATGGTCATGTTTGGGCTCCTCATGTTTGCCCCACTTCACAATTTTATTTCTGTTATTTCTGTTAAACTCCTCTGCAAGAGCTATGGAGGACATGCAGCCTTAAGGACCATAGGGATATTATCCCTGTGGCAGAGTCCTCAGTGAGTCCAAGGCTGAAGGAGGACGTTGGTCAGTGTAGATATCTTTCATCCACAGTCTTGGAATGGGAAATTCTTTTTTTTTTTTTTTTATCTGATTAGTTTTAGGAACCTTACTGACACTTCACACATGCCTAGAAGGAGTGACTGCTTCGTCAGCCATATAGAGGGACAACTGAAAAAAAATGAAATCTCTATTTGGGGCTACTTCCTAAGTGGAAATAGGTGACACTCTTGTGCCTGGGGCAACCTTCAGTCACTAGTTTTGAAGTTAAAGATCTGAAGGTGTAAATGGGTTTCTCTCCAGTAAAAAAAAAGTAGAATCCCAAAACCCCAGCAAATGTGCTCCCAGCCCAGGTCAAGTGCTGGGAATGATTCCATTGCTGCACTAAGAGATGCAACCTAATCAATCACCAAGATACCTTCCTCTCATCCCTAACCCAAGCTCCAGAGCTCAGCAAAGGACCTGCACAACAACAGCACAAGGCTGGTAGAGGAATCTCAGCATCTCTCTTCCTGGCAGAAATTCCTGTATCTGCCAAGCTAGCAGAATCTGTTTTGGAAAACAACGGATATATCAAACATTCTGGGAAAGCCTGGGAGAAATGACAGTTCAATGATGTTGAAAAGAAAATTATCAGAGAGAGATTCATTTGTCTGACAGTATGTCTTTATGGTCTCCACTGAGGAAGAACAAGAGTCCCTTCATGCATATTGAATATACTTCTGGTGTGAGTCAACCTCTGTCAGTAGGGCTGTAAGTGCTGCCAGTTTAGGAAAATGGGTGATTGCTGCTACCTGGCACCTGCCCCCTGCACACCTTGGAGCACCAAAGCTTTCCAGCCACTGCTTCTGCCACTAGCAGTCCTCATTTTACACCATGGCTTGGGGCATAGCATTCAGAACATCTCCTGCACTATCCATCAAAACATCTGCCCGAGGAGGCAAGATGGGACAGCCAAATGCAGGACTGCGGGCCATGGGAAGCCCAGAGTCTGGGTTTGGAGATGAAAAGAGGTAAGGGAGCAAATGGTGCCTGTTAACAGGAGTGGCAATCCCAGCCCATTTCTCAAATGACTTTGCAGGTGAAGTACCCAGCACTGCCAGCTGCCTGGGGCCATCTCTCTCTGCAGGACACAGCAAAATTTGACCATGTTTTGCCACAGCCAGCCCTTGACTGCTGTGGTGTCACAGCTTGTGCAGAGGCAATAATCCCTGAACAGCAGAATGATGCTGTAGAACAATGTTCTACTCAGAGTGTCTTCAGCAGATGTGTACCACACACTCACATCCATTCTCCTTCCAAGATATCCATGAGCTAAAAGCTCAGGTACAAAGCAATGTCCAGAAGTTTCAGGTCCTTTTTTCTGATACTTATAAGATGCCAAACACAAATGACAGTGGTATGGATTTTGCCTTATGCTCCTGCTGTTCTGCACACCATTCTGGCAGCCCAAGGGTGGCAGCAACCCAACTGAACTCATGGGTTGTTTCTTTCCTGCAAGCAGGCAATGACACATGAAGCAGCAGGAATGGGGTGTCACTTCCCAGCTGTGTCACTGCTGGGGACAAGGACAGGGTCACTGGGGGACTGGTGTGTCTCAGTGTGGCTGGGCAGCAGGAGTGCCCCTTGGCTGGCTGCAGCAGCTGGCATCCCAAAGAGCAATCCCACTGCACCCTTCTGCTGGCCTGCACATCCCAGTGTCCAGTGCAGCAGCAACAGCTCCTGTTTGCTCAGGCCAGTGCAGATCACTTCTTCCATCACAGGGTTTTCTTTTGCCAGCCTCTTTGCTGAGAGGGCAAACTGTATAAGCAGTAAAACTGAGCAACTTAACATGAGCCTGTTGTTTATTTAAAGCATTGATCAAAATACTTATTTTCCCTAGCATGAATCTTAGTACTGCTGGAATGAGTTGAGCAAATTATCCCAGCCAAAAGATGAACCAGAAGCTGTCACAAGAGCAGGCATGAAAAGTTTGGCTAAAGTATAAGGAACCAAACAAAGAGGGTCTGGCACCTGGCAGCTTCAATAACTGTAGATGCCCTTCAGCTTGCTTGACCCACTACATCAGTCCATGCTGACCTCACTGCTCACCACAAAATTGAGATGCATTTCTCAGCCCATGGCAGCATCACCTCAGTGAGACTAAAATAAAACCCACTGAAAGGTTTTATATAATACCAAGGCTATGAGATCTCTAATGTAGTTTTCTTATTGGAGCAAGAGCCAAGTACAGCTTAAATTCATTAGCTAATGGCCTGTGACAATGAAGGACAAAGACAATTATTATGCACATTTCCAAGCTGATTGTTTCTGTGTGAAGAAAATGCAGCAAATTATTGTTCTCCCACATTAACGTACCATAAAGGATTACTATCATATCTATTTCAAAAAATCCCTATCCCTTTCAAAATGCAGACAAATGCCAGATAAATTTAATTTTTATAGATGAAAGCCTGGTGGAAAAGTCAAGATTTTATTAAGGCTATGGACAATCACATTACATTTTATATGATATGACAACTTCACTACTGAATCAGGAAATTGATCTCAGGACATTTTTTCTACTGAAGTCTTACCAATTCCCTGATTATCTCTCATGTATCTCAAACACTTATCCTTGGATATAATAGTCGGAGACATTCTTAATAGCTGCTTGTATTTATAGAAAAGTCAGAAAAGAAATACAACATAACATCATAGACTTGTAGAATCATTGAGGTTGGAAAAGACCTCCAAGATCATCAAGTTCAACCTTTGACCAATCACCACTTTGTCAGCCAGACCCCAGCACTGAGTGCCACCTCCACTCATTGGTTACTGTGTTCAGCAAGGCACTTATTGCTGGTCATGAAAGGAGATCAGGCTGGTCAGGCAGGTCCTGCCTTTCCTAAACCCATCCTGGCTGTCCTTGATCCCCTGGCTGTCCTCTGTGTGCCCTGTGATCACACTGAAGATCTGCTCCATTACCCTCCCAGGCACTGAGGTCAGGCTGACAGGCCTGGAGTTCCCCAGATCCTCCTTCCAACCCTTCCTGTGGATGGGTGTCACCCTGACCAGCCTCCAGTCACCTGGGACCTCCGTGGTCAGCCAGCACTGATGGTCAATGGTGGGGAGTGCCTTGGGGAGCCCTTCCAGCAGCCCCCATCAGTACTTTCAGGTGAATCCCATTCTGCCTAATGACTTGTGAGCATCTAAATAGCACAGCAGGTCACTACCTACCTTCTGCTAGATCAAAGGGTGTCTTTTCTGCTCCCTGTCCCTGTCTAGCAGCTCAGGGGACTGATTTTTCTAAGGATAACCAGTCTGTCCTAATGTGGAAAGGGTAAATAATTTCACACTTCCAGCAAAATGTATGGTAGTTACACTCCACACTCCTTGTAATTTTTCAATGCCAATAGGTAAAGAAAGCACTGAGGAGAGGATGTGTCACCTCAGTCTGCCAACTGCTGTAAATTCAGAAGAAGCTGTAGCAGCGGGGGGGTTTAGATGGTGGTTGCTGCTACCTATTTCCCAATAAGCATCTCCTGTGGAAAAGCCACTTGGGTAAGCATTCAGGAAGACAGTGAAGACCACCCTCACCACAGCAAGCTCAATGAAGAGAGGCAGAAGGGCCTTTTATGTGGTCAGTTCCAGCGAGGTTAATGGGAGCACGCCAAAGGGCAGCCACAGACCAAAGGCTGACCATGTGCTCTGCACAAGGCTGAGCAAGGAGGGCATGGGCGGTGCCAAGGGCAGGGCAAAGGGCATCGGCTCTCAGGGAAGAAGGGGTGGCCACCAGGGGTACCAGAACCAGTGAAAAAACAGGGGAAGTGGGGAAAGGAACTGGGATGGATCCCTGTTCAGTTAAAGTCTGTCAGGAAAACTTTTCTGGGGGGAACTCTATGGTCAGTCTCTCCAGGGGAGGGAGGAAACCCTTCTCTGGGGGTTTCCCTGCAGGGGAAGGAATCAGAGGATTCCAGACGAAGCTGGACCCAGCCAGATCCCCCACAGTTTCAGGGTCCCATTCTGTACCCAGGTACATGTGGAGCAGGTTGGCAGCTCTGGCAAGAGGCTGCTCTCCGGCATTGTGTCAGAAAGGGGAGGACTGACCCCATTGTCCACCAGCAGTGATGGCTTCCTCTCATTTTCATTTCTCATTGTCATTTTCAGTGACAATTTGAGTTTTTCTGAAGCTGTGACTTCTTCCTCATCCCCTGCCCCTTTCCCAAAAGGTGCTGTATAACTTATGTCAAAAGACACTTCTCCCAGCATTCGAGTAAATGACCCACAACTCTAGTAACACCAGGCAAGCTTTGCAGAGGGGCACAAAAGGCCTGGGTCCAGGCACAGACACATTTTCTGAAGTCTCATATTCTGGTAAGCATCCACCCATTGTTCTCAGGGACCATGCAGGACTACTCAGAATCCCACTTGGGGCAGCAACACATCCTCCTTCCCCTCTGTACTCACTCCCAGTGTCACTCAAGGTGTCCCTTACTCTGGATTTATCAGGTCATTCACACAGGGCTTGACAAAACCCCAGAGTTACTTACCCTCTAGTGATAAGTGTGAGCAGGAAGCCTCCTTCAGCAAGGGCTTTGTAATCCATCCTGAAAAGAAAAAAGCTGCAGGGGGATTCAGGTGTCCCAGCATGGCCTGGGATCTGCCATTACAGCTGGTCCAGAGGCTTTTAGGCATGCAGTGCAAGGCTCACCTTCTTGTTCCCCTCCAGTTCCACAACTCCACCTTTGTACGGTTTCCCTTTGCAGCTGACACTTGCAATATAAGCCACTGAGGCTGTAATAAAATGCTCAACACTAACAATATATATGGAGTGTTACAGATTATGAAATTCAATGCCATTTTTTTAGATGTCATAAAAACATTATCTGATTCCCAGTAGCCCCCGGAGAGACTTGGGAATATGTTTATACACTAAAATGTCAAAATCATAAAGTGCCTGCTTTTGCACTATTTATTTTTCATGGTGGTGAAGTAGTTATTACATGACATTTCATAAATACAGTGACTCAGAAATAATTAGTGTGCTGAATAACAAGCTTTCCACTCTAATACAGCACCATACATTTTAAACCCCCGATTTTCTTGAGGCACTGAGCTTAAATACTACAAATAAAAGTGAACTTGGGGGCTGGGGGGAAGAACAATTCTGCTGCTGAGTTTTAGTTTCTTTCCCTTTCAGGAGAGGTGTACTGACAGTCAGGACAGCAGGGTTAGGCAATGAGCAGCAGTAACTGTGTTTCCCAAAGGGCAGGGACAAAAGAGGCAGCATGTCTCACTGTTATGACACAAGGGAGAGGTTCCAAGAGAGTATCACATTAGCAAGATTAAAATTAACAAAAACGCTGAACAAAATCCTTCCTTGAAGGAAGGAGATGATTTAAAATTGCTTGTAATTAATACAGGAGAAACAACGCTGCACACAGCCCTGCTCTAGCCAAGAAGTATCCCAGATTTTCACTGCTCAGCTTGTAATACTCCTACTTACTTTTTTTTTTTTTTTTAAACACACAGTGGATTTTATTGCCTTTTTTAGCTATTAATATGCAACCAATTATAAATTGTGAGTTGCAGCACTGGATAATTTCCCTTCAAGAATGCTAAGCAGATTCTGTGCTGTATCAGGCCATGTGACAGCACAGCAACTACCATCCTCTCTGACATTTTTTTAGCAGCAATTCCTAAACACATGCTCAGCAGGAAAACTGGAGCAAGCCCCATCTTAGGACCTCCTTGTGACGCTGTTTTTTTAACTTGCTGGATATTCTGCCTAAAAATAAAAGGAAAATTTAGGATTTAACTCAAGTTCTCAGGAGTGGAGGTTCAGATGAACAACAGGAAATACCAGTAGTATTTATTACATCTTGGGGGTACTTGTCTTATTTTCTCTCACTGGTCTTGTGCTGGCACCACATTCAAAGCTTCTTCTTGAGGCCTGTCAGAGGAGAGAGGGCAAATTTGAGGTGCAAGGTTAGAAAAATAAAAGGAAAACAGAGAAGGCAGTGTGAACTTTGATTTCCTGCAGACACAATGCACCTGACAGTGCAGCAGTGTCCCTGTGGTGAGGAGCCACTGACAGGTCCCAGGATGAGCTGAGCTGGAAGGGACCCACAGAGACTATCGAGTCCCTGCCCTGCACAGCACCAAACCAAACAGCACCCAGCTGCTGCAGGTTTTGGCTGCACAAAAGTCCCCTCTTCCCCTTTTTTGTTTTTCCTGGGATAAAGCACTTGCAATAAAACCACTCTCCCACTGAGTGAAGGTATAATCATTGATAGTTATTGGTACCCTTGCATTAATGACAGTAGTTGGGCCAAGATGAAGCTCAAGGCAGCTGGCTGAGTCTACAGCAAACCCAAGCAGCAAGAGCTGTTCCTGAATTTGAACATAAGCATGGAACCAGTAAACACACTACCTACAGAAGGAACTTGCACATTAAGTGTCACTATTTATGCATGCTTTACACCTCTTTTCTGTTAAAAGTCCCTTTGCTGTGTGGAAAAATAGTTCTTTACACTGAAATGGGAAAAATGCTGAGGTCAGGCAGTACTTTATATTGTCTTACCATAATCACAGGATTATGGTAAATCACAGGATTATTTTGTGGGTGTCAGAACTGGGTTTTGGCTGAGGCAATTTAATGCACAGGGACCCTCCATGGTAACACGAGCTCAGACATGAAACACCGAGCTGGGGCCAGAGCTGTGATATCTTATTGTCTTTGTCTAGAAACTGCAGTCAGCATTTGTAATCCTTCACAGGGAGTTTCAAAACAGCTCCAATGTTTGTGAGACCTAAGGCCGAGTTTGTGTGCTGCAGTGTCAGAAGAGCTGAGGACACTCCAGGGGTTTTGCTGCTCTGCTGCTTTGTGGTTTCCAGCAAGATGTTGGTGTGTCCTTTCCACACTGGCCTGCTCAGCTCCAGAGATCCTTTCCCTCTCAACACCTTCACATCGCCTTTCAATAAATAATTATTAAAAGAACTTCCATAAGTGTTTGCAGTTCATCACAGTCTACATTTGAAGATAAATTAACAGTATGGAAAAGAAAAATCCACTCAAGTATAAAATATCCAGATGGATTAATGGTCCTTGTTTGTTCTTTCTGTTTTATCCTTCATTCCCTCCACCATTCATCACAGGTCCGAACTGGTGCAAATGAACTTCTGAATGTGTGACAACACATCCATCTAAGAAACCTAATTCAGAAGCAATTATTTTTCTTACTTTTCTTTATTCTGTTCCTTCTCAGTGTCCAAGAATGTTCATGGGATCTTGCTAAGGAACCATTTTGATTTGCCTGTTTGTGTAAAAATAATCCATGTTTCCTTGACATGTTGAGAATACAACATGCCAGGAATAACTTGCATACTTTGGGAGGTCTTTCTGCTTGTGAAAGTCCAGCATGCTACTGGCTTTATCAGGAAGTCTAAAACATGCTTGGGTAACTTGAAAAAGGTCTTTCCAATGACTAAGGCAGCCCATTTGTATGGATAGCTCATTAAATTAGCAGAAATGCTAAGTCTTACAAGAAGCAATTGCTTTCTTATGCAAAACATGAAATGTGCTCATCCGGAAAAGGAAATTTCACATCTCCTAGCTAACAGGGAAATAACAGACCATCACAAACTCCTTCCAGACTCTTCTGATTTGGACACATTCCATATCTTTTTCCCAGCCAGCATAAGCCTCTGGGAGGCCCTGGGTGCACTGATTTCTCTGCAGTTCCAGCCCCCGCCAGAAGCAAGCTGAGGGAACAGCATTTATCTTTAGATTACATGGCAATATGTGTCAAAGAAGAATATCCTGGAGCCATGATCTGAAGGGCTGCCATGTCCATAGGGCTGAAAGGGTTTTATGTAGCTGCTTTTTTTTTTTTTTTTTTTTTAGCATCTCTAGGTCAAAGTGTTGTCACTTTAATGGTTACATGTGAGGAGATCATAAGGACTTAGACCGTTTCCCTTGCTACATGCTCTTTAAAGAGTGCACCTATTGATGCATGAAAAGGCCAGGAAAGTTAGGGATGTTGTAACATTTTTATTAGGGAATTTATCTTGTAGGCAGCCTGGTCTAATTTGGTTCATCTCCCAGTGAATATCAGAAAATATAATATGTTGGAGAAACACATGGAAGCCTTGGGATCCCATGTGCTGCATGGTCACTTTTGCTTACATGTGTCCCTCTCAGCAAAGGAGTGACAGCCCTTGTTAAAACCCTTTGTGGATGGACTGGGGGGAACCTGGGAGCTGCACAGGCCCCAGTGCTCACTCTGTGCCTGACCTCCCCCTGCAGCAAAAGCCCTGCTGGCATTTCTGCCCAGACATTTCTGTGGGCACAGAGGCAGAGATGGTGCTTGCAGTCACACCTACTTACAACTTTGTGCTGTGTGAAAATGACTGTTCCTCACTCATCTAGTTTTCAGCTAAGCAGATCTTGAATTTGATTGCATCCTAAGACACATCTGGTTGTAGCACTGCAGACAGGGTCCTTGAAAAACCACAAAGAAAAGGTGTTTAGGTTAAGAATACTCTTGTGATTAAGAAAATATTGAAAGTCCTCAAGTGTTTGTTTAAAGAAAATAATTTTCATTAAAATGCTGGCACAATTTCAAGCAATTTGATTTTAATTTTGAAGTGTTGAAAATGCCCTCAGATAATTTCTGCAGCATTCCAGAACCCAGAAGTGATTGTCGAAAGCAAGTCACTTAAGAAATCAACTGCAGAACTGAAATTCATTTCCTGTTTTCTAAGAAAACAAAAAAAGGCCCAAGGCTCTTAAGTCTTTCTGAGAAAGACGTTCTCACAAGCAGTTTTCAAGCAGGCCAGTGTGGTTTGCCTTTTTTCCCCTAAACAAAACAGAGTTTGCACATTCAGAAAGCTTCCAAGAACCACACAAGACATATGAATACAAATAATTTACTGGACTTTGGTACCAAGTACACTATTTAAGCATGGCTCAGTTGGACCTGAAAGCAGTCTAAAATCATTGCATTATGATTTTAAAGATGCTCACTGATGCATATTTTACAAAACTTGTGCTCTGATTTCATCAAAGCAGCAGTCTGATCATTTCATATTAGGATTTCATCTAGGATTACTAAAGCTTCAGTTCATTGACCTTGGGTGGAGTAGAGCTCTTTCTTCAAAGAAACCAAGTGAAATTGTGTCTCCAGCTCACCTCAGAGGAGTGAACACCCCCAGGCAGGCAGGTTCTTTCACTGGGGTTTTGCTACCAGCACCACTTGTGACAAGATGTGCCTCCATCCAGCAAGGAGATGTTGCAACTTGCTGCAAGCACAGCTGTTGCCTCATTTTGGTTTCAAGGAAGCAGATTCTGCAAAACATTCTGCTAGGAAAGTTGGTTTCTATTTAGAAAGGAGGAAAAAAATTGAAAATAAGAAGAAGAAAGAAAAAGAAGACAAATATGCCTCTGAGCAGGCTTTCAAATGCTCTCCTTTGTTAACTTACACAGTTAACAGGCCTGAATATGACAACAAGCTTCCCATCAAGAGCATCCAAACAAAAACTTCAACAGGACTTTTCTATCTTATAGAGCCATACAAGCTTCACAACTTTTTTTTATTTTAGTTTTCCATGGTTGTTTTTTTTTTCACCAGCAATTGAATGCCTCGGGTGCTTGATGCTTCCCCTGGGATACCAAAAAGTGGCCTTTTTTCGTGGGAGAGAGTTTTTGACAAATTAGGCCCTTTTAGTCTATTGATAAGAGTCACATAAAAATTTACATCCACAAAATGCCTATTTAGAAAAGGAAGTCAACAATTTTTATTTTTTAATGTCACCACCATTCTCTAGATTTAGTGTCTACCCCATTTATTCAGTTCTCCACGGCAGCTTTTTCTGAGTTTACCATAATTCTCACATTATCAACATCCTCTTCATCAGCATATTTACATGAAGGCAGGTAAGAAATTAGAGAGAAGTTAGTTGACTGTTGAATCACCTGATGTAAATTATTCAGGGTGTTAATCCTGATGCAGTGGGCTGAGAAGAGAGAAGAGAGGACTGCTTTATTGGGTCTGGTAGTTTTTCCTCCACTGTGCTTCACACATGTGGTAAGGCAAGGGCAATAAATCAGAACAAAGGCAATAAAGGATGAAGGCTTTAGGGAACATGTGTTTTAGAAGAGAAACTTGGCTCACCACTAAAGCAGCACTGCCTTATAACGGATGTTTAAAATTCAGATGTGGAAAGAGACTGACAGAATTAAATAAATACAGGAGACTTGAAGGTCTGTGCAGCTTTTGACCAGCACTGCAAGCCAGTCCATCTCTGGCAGCCCCTCCTGGGCCTGGACAGGCAGGTCCATGCTCCAGAGCAGCAGGACTGCAGCACTGTGGCAGCACAGCTCATCGCACAGCAATACTGCTGCACACTGGGCTCAGACAAAGCACTGAAGAATTCAGCCCAGCCCAGGCAGCTGAGACATTGTTTTCCAGGACCAGAGCTCTCTCCAGCTGCTGTTGACAGACCTATTGCAAGCAAACCCATGTGAGCCAGGAACATGCTGCTGGAGGAGTCCTTTGCCATCCCTGGGATCTGTACAACCCTCACACTGCAGTGTCAGGGCAGCAGCTTCACGCAGCCAGGAGGACTCTGCTGAGACTCTGCTCCCAGCCTTGGGCAGGCAGAAGCTGCTCAGCAGAAGTGAGAACTACTTTGAAGCAGATTTGCCAAGGTTTTTGGAAACCTGGACATGAAGAGAGGTGCCCCATGAGGCTTCCCAAGGCCTCCAAGTGGGTCAGGCTCTTCAGACTTTATCCCTGAAATGGGAACTTTCTTCCTCTCTCCCTCCAATCTCCCAGAGACCTTAGTGTATGAGGGCTGCAGGGGTGGTTTCTGTAGGAAGCTGCTGGAAGCTTCCCCCCCATCCAACAGGGCCAATGCCAGCCAGCTCCAAACAGACCTGCTGCTGGCCAAAGCTGGGACAATCCAGAATCACGGAAATGCCTCTGAGACAACATTTGTGAGAAGGAAAGAAAACCAGTTATTGGGCACATATAACTGCAGCCAGAGGAGAGGGAGAGGGAGAGGGAGAGGGAGAGGGAGAGGGAGAGGGAGAGGGAGAGGAGAGGAGAGGAGAGGAGAGGAGAGGAGAGGAGAGGAGAGGAGAGGAGAGGAGAGGAGAGGAGAGTGAAAGTGAGAGGAACAGCTCTGCAGACACCAAGATCAATGGAGAAGGAGGGGGAAGAGGTGCTCAATCCACCCCGCTTTTGAAAGGCCAAGAAGTGCCTCTCTGCATGTTTGGGCACCCAAATACCTCTGTAGAGAGTTTTACATTTCATGACCCTTCCCCTACCTCCTGTGGGCAGCCCATGGGATTCCCAGCCAGGCTGGTGGCCAAGGTCAGCACTGGAGTGACCAGTGCTAAGGGCAGTAAAGCAATCTGGGCTGCTGGCAGGACACAAGAAATCCCAAGAGGGTAACAGGGCTCCTGTTTGTCTGTCCTGTGCCTGTTAATCTCTGAGGGTAAATGGTCTCTATTTCACTTAATGCAATAGCTTTGCTGCCAGTCTTCTGCCAATACACTTTAAGCTAAGTAGTCTAACACTAAATGTATCTTACCTATACTTGGTTGTGATATTAGTCTGCTTTTCCAAATTACCCTCTTTTTTCATGCTTTATTCATTCCAAGCTTAAATAAAGGCAAAGTCCAGATTCCAAGAATCGAGTGGTGAATAAGATGGGGGCTGTGAAAAGGAATAGAGAGGGAGTTGAGCTATAAATGGAATCAGGGAAGCCTGGCTTGGGGTGTTTAATGAGCTTACTGTGACGAGTGCTTACTATAAACAGCAGGTAGAGAAGCAAAGCCAGCAGCAGAAAGTGCTCAGGAGCACAGGAGGTGGAGCCATGGCCCCCCACATCAGCAGGGACCCTCCTCAGTGGGGCTCTGGGTGGGGTGAGCAGCAGCATGCATTGAACCATTGGGGAACAGCATGCATCCTTGTGGGAACCTGGGAGAAAAGAAGGATTTTTAAAAAAAATACAATTCCATTACTAGCAGCAAAGTCCTGGCTAAAGGTACAGCTAGCAAGTGCCTGTGCTTTTACCCTCCTTCCATGGGATTTTCCTCTAGCAGTGGGTATCCCTGGTGCCCACACTGCCTGCCAGGTTTGCAGCTGCCTGGCACACAGGGCAGCCCCAGTGGGATGGAAAGAGGAGGACTCTGGAAAGATTGAGGGACTAATGATCAGGGGAAATGCAGTGCAGCTTGGAGCAGCTGTCCTGCAGCATTCAATAGGATCCCAGTATTATCATTCCTAAGGATAAATGTGCAAATGGAGCCTCTGAAATCCTCTTGCTGGTTTGAAAGCATAGAAAAACAAGCAAAGAAAAAGTTTCAATGGAAAACAAAACCAAAATTCTCCCCCCACAAAAATTGATGCTTTTTGATATTATATTGCAATGAAAACTGAAACTTTCTCCTTGTTCTCTGTTCCATGATCCATTGATCCATCTCTCTTAGGAAAGCTCAGACTACTGTCAAGTTGTGAGAAAATGGAGAATAGGCAAAACTGGAATTCCAGAGGTGGATTGTTATGGATAAACTCAATGCAGACTGTTTTTATAAATAAACTGGCCAAGACTGAATTATTGTTAAAACAAAATATAAATTTTAAACAGTGAAAATAGAAGCTGTATAAACCAAACTACTCAGAGTCTTCAAAGAAAACTACTGGGTTACTCAACACAGTGAGCTCTATGAATAACTCCAGCCCACTCCAGCTTGATTTTCCCTTGTTGCAGTGCAGAAAAGTTTCCAGTGCTTGTAGCAACCAACTCTGCTCACTTTGTCTTGCTGGGCAGTTTTTGCAGCAGTGCAGAGCAGATGCAATGGGAGTCAGGATCTGATCCCCCACATGCACGGTTTTAAAGATTATCATTCAGCAGAAGCCACTGTGAGGAAGAAAAAATGCTAAGCCTAGAGTCTTAGTTATTTCTGTGATCCAGAATGCTAACAAACATAATATTTTATTTGGCTGGTTATAGAAAACATGTGGCAAAGCTTCCATTTTTGGGGAAGGTTTGTCCTGCAGCACAAAAAGGAAAGAAAAATAACTGAACTTTATTCTGCCTGTGCTCATCTCTGCAATGCTCATCCTTGCACCCACACAAGCTGCTCTCACCTGAATTTTAATTCTGAATACAGATGATAACTCTGTTTACTCTGCAGAAATACCAACAAGGTCCCAATCAAAGATTAACATCCACATCTGCAGGGTGGGTGCAAACAGGAAAGCATCCCCATGAAAAGTTTATGCTCCAAGCAAAATGGGAAGGTTCAAGATGATCAGTTATTTAAAAGGACATGAAAAGTAGTGAGTTCAGGACAAATTTGAACAGCAAAACACATTCCCCAGTGTGCTCAGCATCAGCAAGAAAATTGTTCAGTGCTCGGGTGTCTTAGACCTGAGTACAAGGCTGAGAGACCAGCCTACAGGACCTTTTGGGGCTTTGCATTTAAAGTTCCAGTTCCAATCCTGACCTAGCATCAGGCCCTAAATATGGTCTTTGCCCTGTAATCAAACAAACAAAAAACCCCAAACAAACCCAACAAAAAAGGAACGACGACTCATTTACCCACTGGAAACCTTTCACTTGTCAGTGAACTCCCCCAGCATTTGAAGGGGAGCCAAGGGGTGAGAGACATTACAATGCACAAGAGGGTTGTTTGCTGTTTTCCCCATCCCAGCAGCTGTTCCTGATGTACCCAAACCTCTGCTAAACCTTCCTTAAGGACATTGTACAAAGGGAAGGGTCACTATCCCAGCAGGGCTAGGAGGGTTTTAAGCTGCCAGCCAGCTGGGTGAGTGTGAGCCCACTCACCCAGCCACAGGAGGGGAGGTTCAGGCACCCATCCTTCCCTCAGGAAGGCTGATGCTGTGCCAGCACACACAAAGGGTGCACACACATGTGTTCTGTACTGGCTCAGCTCCAGGGATGCTTATTTCCAGCTGAGGAGCTGTATCAAGCACAGCAGGAGATAACCTTTCCAGCCTATCCATCTGTTCCTGCCACAAAATGGCACAATAAAGATGTTTCTAAACATCTCCAAGCAGGTGGAGGGTTATGAAGTTGGGACAGTCATAGCCATTGCCCTACTTCCTTCATCAGGGGCAAATCCTTTAGCTATTCCCTAAAGCCTCTCCTCACCTGAGCCACCACAGGACCTACAACTCACCTCCTCCTCTTCCCTGGAGACTGACCAGCTGCCCCCAAGCTCCCTTTGTCCATCAGTGAGGGACAAGCCCTCTGTTTGGGACCCCTGTGCCCTGCAGTCAGCCCAGCACATCCTCAGTGGGTTTGCTCACCAGGCCACCAGGGATGTCCCCTGAGCTGGGAGCCTGTGACTCAGCCGTGGGCCTGCTGCCACCCAGCTGCTGGCACTTGGCACTGGGCTGTGTGACTCAGGCTGGCAGGAGCCTTTGGAGATGCCTTCCCCTGATTTATATCTGCAAGGGATCCTTTGTGTTCAGACCCTATTGTTGGCATGCCAGCCTCACTGTAAAAATCTGGAGTTAATAAACTCCACTTTGCGAGCCCAGCAACTCAATCCAGGATGCAGCTTTGTAGGGCTGGCAGTGCTTGCTCCTGCTCCATCAGCCAGCACGGCTGCTGATGCCTTTACCTTGCAAAAATCCTGGGATTTCACACATGGGCAACCCCAGGGAAACCCCAGGGTCACAGTGCCTGGTAGTCTGCCTCTGTCTTGCTCCATCTCTTTACCCCTTTTGGAGCCCATGATATTGCAGCCCCACCCCTAAATGCAAGAAGCCTTTTGGCACCAGGAAGTTGAGCTCCCCCAGAGAAATCAGAAAATTTCAAAAAAGAAAAAAAAAATAAAGACAAAACATGGATGTGTGAGTTCATTTATGGAGCTGTATAAATAATGGGACCATCTCTACCCCTCTCCAGAACTGGTGACATTCTACAGAGGGCAGAGGGACTCAGACGTGGCACTGCAGCCTTTCTTCCATGGCAGATTTGGGACTTGTTTGTTATCAGTCAAAAAGGGCGGAAGCAACTTTCACTTCTCAGCAATCCCATGGGACAGGTGTGCTCTGGAGCTGGCTCCATTCCACCAGAGTGATTCACTTACTTTAAGCCACATTTTTGGTTTGTATTAGCTGGACTGACATCAGTGGAGCTACACCAGTTTACATCAGCCCAAGCGCACAGCTCCACGTTCTCAAGGAAGGGAGCTCACTTCTGGCAGGTTTTGAGCAGCTCCTTGGTGCTGCAGGCTGGATGCCCCTACAGACAATGAGCCCTGCCTGGGAGGATGTGGGAAGGCTCTTTTGCTTTGTGTTACTCTGGAGAAGAAATGAGGCAGTTCTCCTCACCGTGAATGACAAGGGGAAAACAAGAGGAAACATCCAGCAAACAAAATAAAACACTTTAGGACTGAAACTGGGAGCTGAGGCTCAGAGAGAGCTGGAAGAGGCTCCAGAGCGCCCTTGGTTCACAGGGAATGGCAGGATCAGACTGTGACACTCATCACCCCCGTGGGACAGACAGAGGGTGTCAACAGCTTTTCTTAGGAAGAACTGAAAGGATTAAAGCACTTCCATTCCTCCACCCAGAGGAAAATGGGCAAACACAGGACAGCCATGTGTGACTATAATGAACACTTCAATGCTGGTCCTGTGCAGTGCTGGGCAGGTGAAGGGATGTGTTCAGCCCCTGCCCTGCTCCTGCCAAACTAACCAAGGCTAAGCAGGGCTTACAGCCATCCTCTTTCTCTAGCCCTTTTGTGGAGATTTGCTCCTCAGCAAATCCCTCTTCCAAAAACTGACAAAAATCTACGTGTTGAGAAGCTTGGAAACCCATGTGATAATTAGGCAGAGCCACAGAGCGATGCTGTACATTAAATACTGTGATTGTCTGCAGGAACATTCACACAGGGACAAGCAGCTAGCTCCCTTTGCAAACCAGGGTTCAGCAGAAGTAACCCCAACTTACAGCAGGAGAGCATGAACCACAGAGATCAAAGGCTGCTGCTGTTACAATAAAACATAGGCAAGTACCATAGGCACCTTAGGAAAGATTTTGGCAGAATTTGAGTACCCTGGTTGGAAACTGCAATCTGGGAGCTCCATATTCCCACTCTGCTGCTGCCTATCCCTGGAGGTGTCTGAACTTGCCCACTGCCTCCTGCTTTGAGTCACTGGACGGCTGTGAAGCTGCTCCCAGATGTGGTCAGAGCTGCTCCCATCCAAACATCTCCCTCCAGCTCTCAGGTGAGCGCTGCCGTGCTCTGGCAGCAGGGCTAGCAGTGCTGTCCCCATCCCCAGCAGGACCCAGCCAGGGCACTGCAGCAGGAGAACCACAGTCCCCCAGGAAAAGCCTTTTGCTGCAGGAGCAGGAGAGGCTGGGCTGTCCCTGGGAACACCCCTGTGCTGTCCCTGGGAACACCTCTGTCCCGTCCCTGGGAGCACCCCTGGGCTGCCCCTAGCAGCTCCCATCCTCTCAGCTGTCCATCCCGTGGGGCACCAGGAGCTCCCCAGCAGCCCCTGCAGCCTCCCAGTCGTGAGCACACACAGCAAGAGCTGCATTTCCCTCCTTCACAGGGATGCCACAGCGTCCTGGGTAACAGCAATGAACTGCAGCCTCCTCCCTGCCCTGCAGAGGTGCCAGGGTAACACAGGCTGGGGTCTTTTGTCACTTTTTCAGTATAACCCACGCTCGAGGCAGAGCTTTTTTTGATGAATTGCGCAGGCATTTCTCCTCCTGTCCTGTTAACAGCTTGGTTTCAGAGAAAGCACAGTAAGTGCCTGTGGTAAGGAACTGCTGAAGCCCAGCTCCCCCCACACTGTCAGCCTCTGCAGCTTTCCCAAACACAATCAACAACCTGGCCTAGGGCTTATCTACCCACTTCCAAAAGTCTTAATCTGACAAATAATGATGCATTAATCACTGTCAGACCACGATCTTTTGTTTCTGCTTCTCTGCAGGCATCTGTCAGGATCACAAAGGATTAATTATTGCACTAGCCTGGGTACAGAAGCTCAGCCCCTCTGCAGATACTCCTCGACGTTTTGTGATTCCTTCAGCAACCACTTCACCTGTCCTTCCCCTCCTTCCTCACCACTCACATTTCTAGCCCTGGATATCTGCTCTCTCTTGTGTAAGCAGGGGTCCTTTTTCAACCTCACAAGCAGCACTAAAAGAGAGGATCACCAAACCCCTTCCCTGCAGCATTGTCCCTGTTTGGGCACCCTGGTTTCCAATAAATTTAACCATGAAAGGTGCCTACTCTATCCTTCATATCTACTTTTATGTGGCTCACCTCCAACCTTCCATCCACACAGCGCTCTAGAGCATGCAGTATGCAGGAGTATGAAGAATCTGCTCAAAATTAAGTGACCTTCCTTGCAAAGCCCGTGAGATGGTGACCAAACACCAGAGCAATCTCTGGGAGGCATCCAAGCCCCACCTCAGCAGAAAAAGCAGCTACATCACTTCTGCAAAAGAGCCCCGACAGACTGAAATCACTTTCACGTCTCAAGAGCCTGGGCCCAACTGCCCACAGGATGTGTGACACCCCCAGGAGATGCAGGGACATCAAGGGCTCATCTCCACATGGAAGCTGTGAGAGTTTATGGACACTGGTGCAGCACAAAGAGCCTCTGGGGTTGGACAGAGTAAAACTGTTGCACACACAGAGGCACAGCTGCTTCCAAAGGCAAAAGGAATTAAGCTACACCTATGTAAAATAATTTTTTTAATAATTGCTTTTCCTCAAATGCAAACTACTTCCACTGACATGGGTGTTGGACCTGCATGTCCGGAGCCTTCTCTGCAGCAGCAGCAGCCAGGAAAGTGCATCTGACCACCCTTCACTGAGCACTGCCTGAAGCAGCCTTTGCTCTCCCTTCCATGAGTTTCTGTGCATGATTCAGCAGCCATCTATGAAAAGCAATTCAGGAGGTGAATGAGTTCACTTTGAAGAGGGGAGAAACACAAGAGAGCATCTCTTGGGTGCATGGGGGAAGTTTCAGCAGGTGCTTGGATCACAGAGATCTCTCCATTTCTCAAACATATCCCAGGTGCTGGAGTTCCTTCAGTTGTTTTCCTCTCTATAGCAAAGGCTTGAGAAGCAGAAATAGACAAAACCAAGCAGGAAACAAAATCAAGTACTTGCATATGATGCAGTAGCTTCTTTCCAATAATCTTGGAGTGTGTAGCCTTTACAGAAGGAAAATACTTGGCACACCAGCACAGCATCATCCTGCTGCCAGTGACAGAACAGATGGTGGAAGTGTAACCTGACACAAGAGTACCTTTTCCTGTTGGGAGATTTAGCTTACAGCTCCTTCCCAGAGATACATCTAAAGCAGGAAGGTTTCTTCTTCCCAAAACTGGAATTCTCTGAGTGTTAGTTACACTGCTGGAGATTTAAAAGTTTTATTTATACTAGGAAATTTCCTCCTGTAAAGAAACTCCAGAAGTTCCTATAGCCCCAGCATTGCAATGGATCCCCATCTGCTGGAACACTACTGGAATCAAATATTGCTCCAGCCAGGGCTTCCTGGCCTGCTGTGCTGCTCAGGAACCTCTGAGAACACGGCTGAGTTCTTAGAGCCTCACTTCTCTCATATATCTCTGAATTTTAATGGACTCGAGTGGTTCCAGCTGCAGCTGACACTGCAGAAAGGACAGAGCCAGACCAACCCACACTTGTCCCTCCCCACCAGCAGGTCTATTTGTGGCCTGGGCAGTGCCAGAAATAGACTGCTTTCCTTGGAGAGACCCACAGCCGAGTGCTGGGCTCTCCACAGAGGGCACAGCAGCCTCCAGGAGACCCCTTTTAGCTCTGGTTCCAAAGTGCTCACCAAGGGGTTTTAGAAGGCTGGAAGTGCCCCTGGGAGTCGTGGTGAGGTGGGAAAAGGAGGGAGGTAAAAATTAAATTTGTGTCCCCTCCTAATCCTTGGAAAGCAGCCCTTCAGGGTGTGCCAGCTCCCTCTCTTCTCTTCTCTTCTAGCTGGAAGATCCCAGCCTCACAAGTGCAGTGCTGAGTCTATTTTTAATGACTCATTAATGTTTGCACACAAATGCCAGATGCTTTCTTTTTAAATAAACAAACAAACAGCAACCTCAAACACCCTCTGAGAGATGGAACATTTTTTCATACAGTGAAGGCCACAAGTAGTTGCTTGTTCAGGACAGTGGAACAAGGTTCCTCAAAATCCCACTTTATGAGCATTTTTCCTCCCTTCCTCAGCCCTTCCCCTGCCACACAGGTGGGGACTTTGGGGAGGGATGGAGGTTATTTCCTCCTACAGCACTGAGGAGAGGATTTTGGAGGACAAGAACTGAACATAGCTGATGGGCTCATTGGAAATTAATCCCTGTGGTTTCCCAGTCCTGCCAGTCCTCAACTTTTCTACACTTCCCATGTTCTTTATACCGTGAAAATGGCAGTGTTACACCAGAGACAAATGGGGGGGCAGAATGGGCAGACTGGCAGAGTTTGGAGGAAAAAACCTCAGATTCAAAATTGCAGGGAAGGTGATTCCAGTGGGAATTGGTCTCTGCTTGCTTCACAAGTTTTACTCCCATGTGCCAGCTGTCAGGGGAAGGAAATGCCCACCGCTCCATGGACACACAGCATCCTTCTTGCAGGAATCTGTTCACACACACTGAACTAAACCCACACCAGCAATTGCTATAAAATTTTAAATAAAGAAAAGGGAAATGTATATTCCTTTTATGTCCTGTGCAAAGGCACTGGCTACTGAAGGCAAGAGGGATTCAGGTGAGCGCTCCACGAGATGTGACTGGAATATGTTCCCTCTGAAGTGCTGTAATCAGAGCAGTAATGTATTCCTTTTTTTCCCCCTAAGACTGGGAAAGCACGTTTTAGTGCCTGCCACAAGACTGTCAGGATCAGCATTTCAAGTAGCAATTCAGCCTTTATCAACATTCAACAGCATTGTAAGTCAGGAATAATTAATGTTACATTAACATAGAGCTATCAGGAAAGGTAAGGCTGTAAGTATTCAACATCAGATCCATTTAGTGTTTCCTGCAATAATGCCATCAGCAGGGAGTATTTACCATAAATGTTGCCTTCAGGAGGATGTTCCAGGGAAGGCAGGAGATGTTCAGGTGTGCCACCCCTGTACCTGCCACCTCCCAGCTCTTCACAGCTCTTCAGTGCACTCCTCAGAGCATCATCCTGCAAAGCCGATTCATGTGTCAAAGCAAAAAGAAATATTGCTGTAAAAACCACAAACACTTTGCTATGATATCTCCAAGATGAATATAGGGTTAAACTATATTCACTTTCACTATCTAAGATAGATAGATAGATAGACAGATATATCATACAGACAGTCCATAGAGAAATGACAGATGAGAGTCATGGAATGATAGATACAGAGCTGTATTTTTGTATTTATGCAGACATTTATATGTGAAAGGATACATAAAATCATATATTCATACATCCACCCACCACAACAGGGAAATACATGGTGGCTCTTACAGAAACTGTTTCTTGACTTTTCAGTGGATACATCAGAGAGGGTGGTGTGTACTGTGCTTAACCGCAACAATATACATATATACATATATATATATATATATATATATATATATATACACACATATTTATTTATTTATTTATTTATATAAAAATACATAAATTGATATAAATCCAGTCCAAGATTTTTTTTCATAACAGAGGAAGACAGCTAACTGCCTTGACATCTGGAAAAGATATCTTTCAGGACACTCAAGGGGCCTGATTCCTGCATTTCTGTTCCATCCTTCTGCAGGGCTATTCCAGTACAGCCAAAAGGAAAGGGAGCCTGAAGGAGGGGTTTGGCTAAGGAGGGTTGCACTAAATATTTAGTGGGATTTTCAAACATGCCAAAGCTGCTACCTTTCATTGACCAGGAGCAAGGTGGCCAGGCATGCTGGAAAGTCTCTGTACTTTCAGGCTCACTTGTAACAGCATGGGACATGTGACAGAGTGCCTAGAGTCAGAATCCCACTGAATTTCAGTGGAACTGGGACACCTGGATCCAGGAAGCTCCAGCAAGCCCCTGCATCACCAAGCACTCCCTGTCCTGAGGGCTGGAGCACCAGTCTGTCCTGGGCTCTGTCCTTGCCCCAGCCTGGCTGGTCCCACTGAGCTCACTGAACCGCAGAGCCACAGAATGGTTTGGGTTGGAAGGGACACTAAAGCTCACCCAGTTCCAACCCCCTCCCACAGGCAGGGACAGCTCCCACTCAGCCAGGTGGCTAATGCCCCATCCCATCTGGCCTTGAACAGCTCCAGCGATGGGGCATCCACAGCTTCTCTGGGCAAGCTGTTCCAGTGCCTCACTGGCCTTTGAGTAAGGAATTTCCCCCTAATATCTGACCTAACCCTGCCCTCTGCCAGTCTAAAGCCATTCTCTCCTATCACCCCTGTCATAAGTCCCCTCCAGCTCTCCTTCCCCAGCTGCCACGCACAGGGGTACAAAGAACAGGGAACAAGGAACATGGAACAAACCTTTGCTCTGCAAGATAAGCCCCAAAACCCAGATCCTGCACCATCCAGCACAGAGCTGGTGTCAGCAGTGTGCAGGGGAGGAGGTGAGGGATCAAGACTGACTCAGGAGAGAAGACACCTCTAACTAAAAGACTTAAGCAGTGCTGAGGGCATCTACTATAGTCTCGTGCTATGCGTGGGGTTTCAAATGCATCACACACGTCTTGAACAAACACTGGATCTTTCTTTAAAAGAGAGAAGAGCTTTTCCTATGAGTAAAATAATGTTAACAGTCTGCTGCTTGGAATTATGTCTAGATAGGGACAAGACAGTGCCTCTTTCTGGTGCCTGTAAAGGAGTTTGATGGCCCCAGAGACATTTCTGTGTGAGATTGTCACCTCAGGGCAGGGATGGGAGCAAGACAAGCCAGCCTGTTGCAGTTTAGGATGCCACATTCCCACTGAATCCCAGTCCCATGACTTCTTAGTCAGTTCCATGCTTGTTTGACTGTGTACAGACCAAATGCTATAGAAAAATGTAAATATTTTTATGGCCTGGCCTGCTTAAAAGCCTGTGTTAATGGGAAAGGAATGCTGTGCACACACAGAGCAGAACAAATGTAATGAAAGCCAGAACCCAGAGGTATTCTGTAACCCAGGGATGGAGTGTTTTGCATTGCTGAAGGGTGGGCATTTGGTACCTCACAAAGACAGCCTGAAAGTCGAGATAACACAATTAATAATGAACTCTCCAACACAAAGCACCATCACATCACCATGACCTCACTCTCCTCACAGACAGAATACAGAGCTCTTCACTCATCTCCTCTTGCTTCTGAGAAATGGGCCAAGTGCCCATTTGTTCTCTCTGTACTGCTGCACAGTTTTGGTGGTGACAGAGCTGGGCTCCTCTGGAGGTGAGCAGGGCAAGGACAAAGGGCAGTAACAACCAAAAAAACACCTTTAGTGAAATAAGGCAAATAAAAGTCCTGAGCTGAGGCTGTGACCACTGAGATTTTCCAGGAGCTGCAGGTTACACCTCTCCCAGCACCACTCCTAACAAAGACCCTTCCCTGTGGACAGTGCAGCCCCCAGCTGGGAGCTACCAAGGTGGCAGAAGAGTCACTGCTTGCTGTCTTGCATCTCCCCAGCAGCAGGATCACAGGCAGGCAGCAGCACCAGCTGCTGATAAAAACATCCAAGGCAGCCCAGAGCTGCCTCACCCTGCTCTGGTTTTAAATGTGATCTTCGCATCAGCTCTGAAAGTTGGAACTTAATCACAGCTTTGTACTGCACCTCCTTGTCTTCTGAGGTGCTCCCACCACAGCTGGGACAGCCTCTGGCATGGGGAATCACCCATTCCACCCCCATGGTACATCCAGGAGCACTGTACACTGGGATGCAGCTCCAGTGAGGCCAAGAAAGCCACACAAGGCATGCAAAACTTTGGAAGAGAGCCCAGATACAACACCAAATAAGAGGTAAGAGAGGTAAGCCCTGCACAAAGCTTGGCAGGATCCTAATGCACTTAATTTCTTTAGATACATTTATTTAATTATATCTTTTCATATCATCAGTGCTTACAAAGTTCAAGTTTAACCCAGGGAAAAAAGGAAAGACTTAGGAGGATGGATTAAAACCCATCTCAAATATTAAAGCCATTTTTACAGCTAAACATTAAAACTATTTCAAACTCAAATTTCAAACTATTTCCCTCAAATATAAATACGACAATTATGTTAAATGTAAGGCTATTTCTCCCTTGGTCTTGCCTGCATCCTTGAAAAAAAAAAAAAATCAAGTAGACAGAATTTAGGTGGGCCAGGATGAAAGCACAAAAATCTTGAGGTCCATGACAGCTTAATTTAAATTGCAGAGTGCAGGGTCTCTGGCCACAGGGTGACAGCAGCCCAGCTGCTTTCTCAGCACCTCCAGCTTTCAGTCCACAAATGCCACTGGAGCAGATCCTCAGGACATTTTCCCTTTGCCTCTGGGTCTCACAGCGATTTGTTGCTCCCTGACAAACAGCCCATCCTTCAAAGCTGGGAGCCAGCCCCTGTGACCCCTCCAGGTGCCCTGCTGCCTCCTCCCCTGCTCCCACCCTGCTCCCCTGCCCCTGCACCCTGCCCTGCCTGGGGCAGCCTCTGCTCACCCAGCAGGGATCTCAGTATCTGCTGCCTCCTGGGGCCTCCTCCCGTGACTCTGAATTCAGAAAGGCTTCCAAGAGCCAAATGCAGCTGCAGCCATCACCAGCAAGCTGCCAGGCTCATGGGCCTGTTGGTGCCCAGCTGGGGGCTCTTCCTTTGGGACCTTTCTGTGGCCTCACTCCCTTTTCTTGCCCTTTCTGGCCTCAGTTACAGCCACATGAGAACAATGTGCCCTCTGTGCACCTTCCCCACTTGGTGCACAGGCTTGTAAAACACTTTTAATTTGTGATTTACAGGGGTTCTGTTTTGGGCTGAAATGGTTCCCCTGAGGAGCTGAGCAAGGCTGAAGTGGCTGGAGGTGTTTAAGGAGGGCCAGGTGGGAGCTGACTGGGGGATGAAGGCTCTCAGCTCACTGGCAGCTCCAGCACCCAGCACTGCAGCCTCTGAGAACCAGTAACAGAAAAAAAAAGGAATGGTGATTCCTGCTTGAGCTGGCATTAGCCCCAGCAAAGCATCCCCACTTCCAGAAGTGACATTTTTGGAGGATAAGAAATATTTAGACTTGGTCAAAAGCAGAAGCACCTAAAGCAACTGCAGCATTTGAGCCAATTCGATTTGTGACCTTTTCTTCCCCCAAAAATTCCAAAACATACTACTAGAAACACAGAAGGAGTAAACAATGGCATCTTGATTAAACTGAATCATATGGGAAAACAGCACCTGATGATTGTATCATAAAAATATATTCTAGAGTAGAATTCTCATGAAAAATAACTTGTAATATTGAAGCATTAGGCAGTCCAGTTTGTTATCATTGTAGGTCCCTAAATTCCAAGTGCTCAAGTAACTACATTAGACAAAGTATCTAAAGTCCAGCTCCTTACTCAACAATAATAAAGTTTCAATTGGAAAAGATAATATAAACTTCCTGTGCTAGAAAAGGCTACTAGAGGCAATTAAAGCAGCAGGGGAAAGGGGCAGTACTGTACTCTGACCAGCAGCTGCAGTGTTCAAGTCTCCTTCACAGCAGCTCATGTTATGAAAGGGAAGGCTGCTGTGCCTTGATTTTATAGACATATATTACAAGATGATGTAATCTCAACTTCAAGTGCTGACAAAACACACTTCAGGATTCTTTAAGGACTTCTTGCTACAGTGGAAGCGTGGGGAAATGTTTGATCTCTCCAGACAGCTTAGCTGAGATTATTTCCTAGCAGGCTGAAGTAATGTAAAAGGTTTTTTCCCCTGCAGAAACACCTGCTAGTGGCAACTCCAGGATCCAAACAGGATCCCTGGTTTATACCAGATTCCATCAGAGCAATCCCCAAGCAGCAGCAGCAGCAGTGGCCCAACCCTGCCCTGCTCCAGGGAGCAGAGACAAGGTGCTGAGCCTGCTCTGCCTCTGGGAGAGGCTCAAACACCTCTTGGGCTGTTGCTGTCATTAGGACAGCCCAGGGATTATGATCCCTCTGTGCATGAAGCCAACACCTCCTCCCTCTGCTTCCTGGAAAAGCTGCATTTCTCAGCTGCACCTCTCCCTGCAGTGATGGAAGGCTCCTTAGGGAAGAAGAAAGCTCATCCAACTGGTGCCCATATCCTTTGAGTTCTGAGGCTAGACAGGATTTTGGGTGGAAGCTGTGATTCCAAACTTGAAATTGCATCAGACAGTGCATTCTCAGCGCTGCAGATGTACTTTGGCTCACCAAAGGTGTACAAAGAGACTCCAGAAACAGCTTGGAGGGCTCACTTAGCTTTTTCATAAAGATTTTCCTTTAGTTCAGCCATTTTATCTGTCTCTCACATGAACCTTCTGAAGCAACATTTAGTTTAGTTTAGTTTAGTCTAGTTTAGTTTAGTCTAGTTTAGTTTAGTCTAGTTTAGTTTCCCAATGCCAGTTCCTGGAAACCACAAAGGGTGACGGAGTCCACAGCTTTCAAAAAAAAAATAACATTTCTTTTGGCATTTTGATTACCAATACTGCCACTGCATTCCATGCACAAAAAACAGGTTTCTAAGAATGTGAAGACTTTTAAATAAAACATTATGGCTCAGCAGACTTATATTTTCTAGCTACACTTGAAAAAACCCATGCAACCTTATTCCTCTGAAAATTATGGTAACACATTTATTTTGGCATTTATTCTCCTCCTGCTTCTCTCTGCTCCACACCCAAATGTCAACATTAGAATTTACAACCTTTGCAAACAAGTGTTTCCCAGTGTTTTACTGCTTTCTTAAATGAGCTTTTAAAACATGCATTGGCCATAGCCTAAATACACCCTGATGGCTTTACAAAAGGATAGGGAAAAAACTTTCTCTCATCTCTGCATACACATTTTTGCCTAAAACCAGCCAACAGCTTGAACATGAAATGATGAAAATAAGTGAAGTTCACATCAATTAAGCTTTGGAGCAGAGAGAGGGAGAGAGAGAGTGTGTGTGTGTGTTTCTGTGCACAGGCAATGTTACAGTGAACAATTTCATTGCAGAAGCAAAGTGGCACCCAGAGGTGTCTGAGGCAGGGTCACCTGGGCAAACACTGTTTGCCCTCCCTGCACATAGAGCTTCACATCCCAAACTGTGAGCCATTTTCCCCAAACCAGATAATTCAGTGCTCAGCAGGGGTGTGACCTACTGAATAAAATGTTATCCAACATTTGATCCTCCTCACTGTCTGCTGGCGGGTGCCTGGCACACAGTTCATGGTCCCAGCACCATTCAGTGCCCATCATAAGAATCCTGGCTGCTTCCAAACCCCAATGACTGTGAGCATGGAACTCCTCAGTGAACCAGAGGAATGGTGGAGCTCCTTGTTTAGGAGCTGTGCAACTGACCACAGAGATGGCCACAAATGCCTTTTTATTTCAGTACTTGACTTGGGATTTTCTGAGGCTGACCCTTCAGAGGTAACACCAGCCAGTGCCTGCAGCCTGCCTCGGCAGGGAGGGAGGGAGGGCTCAGCCATGCCTCTGCCTGGGATGGCTGCTCCCTCTCAGGAGCTCACTACCCTTGGCCCTGCATGCTCACCTCACCCTGGGCTGCAGCCAGCTCCCTCCCTGCCCTCCCAGCAGCTTCCAGCCCTGTCAGCACAGCACAGCACAGCACATGGAGGAGGGACTGCCTCGGCTGCCACTTTATTAATGGATGAAATTTGGAATGATAATCCCAACCCACAAAGCCATTGCTCTGGGGTCAATTAGCTCTGCAGCTGCCTTGACCTGGACGCCCCACAGCTTGGAAAACATTTGCCTGCCCCTGCCAGGGATTTCCTGGGAGCAGGAGAATAAGCTCCTTTGCCCTCAGATTTGACTTCAGCTGAAATGGATTGCCTTTAGAGAGCCCTGGAAGAGCTGGCTCATCTCCAAACACTACTGAAATCAGGAGTCCCACTTCTTATTCCCATGAATTTTGAGTCATGCCCCAACATTGCCCTTCATTTTCCCCTTGCCATAACATCCAATTCCTTACTAAGGCATTTCAGGTGGGAGTTCAGCTGGGACAGAGCAGGCTGTCCTGCTCCTGGGCTGGCAGGAAACAACAGTCCCTAGACATTAACATGATGGACATGTCGGCAAGGGAAACGTATGGCACCAATTAAGGCAGTATCAACAATTATGCAGAACACAGTTGAGTGGATTAATTTGTTGCCTGCAGTAAAGGCTGCCAGTACAGGCTGGTTGTCAAGAGACACCCTTTTATCCTGCCTGCTGCCTAGTGCCAAGTGTTATGAAGCCCATGTGCACTAAGGATGATCGCTGGGTTTCTTTTTCCACCAGCACTCTTGGAGCAAGGAGGGCACAACCAATTAATGTCTCTACATGCTGACTTTTTTCTTCTTTGTAAGGGAAAAAACAAAAACAAAAACAAAACCACACTTTAAAAAAAGTCCCCAAATGACTATTATTCACAAAAGACTAAAGTAGAAACTACAAAGTAACTGGGAAAGGATAGTTCTTTTCTTGCTCAGAAAGGTTTTCTTTTGCTGAGGGGCTGACCTGATAACTCATTTGTCAAACACACTTTTCCCTGGTTCTCTAAGCAAAGAGATGAAAAATGGTTAAATCATCTGTCTGACTTTTTTCCAACTTGCTATTTTTACACTGGCCAGAAGGATACTGACACCCTCTCTGTCTCTTTCTTCCCACCCGTTCTTTGCCAAGGAAGATGCAAGATTACCTCTAGCAAGTTGTGACTAAGTTCTCCTGCCTTGCCAAATACTGTAAGAACAAGCAGCTGATTTTCCCTGAAAACCTTATGTTTGCAACATGCTACGTAGGTCTGTGGCTGCCAGAGTATTAAACAGCAAAGAAAGAGCTAGGACTTGTAAATAATCAGTTACTGCACTAATAAGCAGCAGCATTTGAATTCATGCTAAAGCTTTGTCCCAGCTGTGCTTTGTCCCAAAATCCAATTTTAAATAAAACAACTGCTTATGCTTGTTCCTACAATATGAAGGATATTCAGCTGTTCTCCATAAACTCTGCTGTTGCTTCCAGTACATCTGCTCCCACATCAGGCTTCCATTTGTCCATATTTAGCCTTGTTAAACTACACCATGTGTACCTGAAATATAAATTACCTTGAGGCTTGGAGTGACGCCATCCCAAGTAAGGAAACTATTCCTAACACTGCACTCCTTAATTTAATGCAGGCAGAAGTCCTCTGCCCACTTACAACACAGCATGCACTGATGACAGTTGTTGATGGAGAAACTCAGTTTTAATCCAACATTCCCAGTAAACACGTTGTTCTCGGATCAGCAGAGCCATGAAATCTGTTCTTTTTCAGATGGTTTATATCCTGTGTGCCTCAGTCCCCAAGACATTTATAGCATATTTGCAGTTTGGCAATATTCCCATCACAAAACCTTCCAGATCCTTCCTATTATCTGCTTCCAACACCTCCACTGAACTCTAATGTATTTCTGGGTGTTTTGCCCCATTTTTCTAACTTAGTGTTCATTTTTCTTCATTTCAAGAGCTGTGTGTCCAGGGTTGTTTTTTTCAGGGACTTGCATAGCTCCAACATTGTCCAAACAAAAAAGATAGTATCTCAAAAAGACACTTCCTGAAAACTTATTTCTGCAGCCAGTAATCCTCTGCCTGCTGCCAGGCATATTATCATGCTTGGAAATTCCAGTCTGGATCTGTGCTGGATGGGTGATATCCCTTCCAAGGAGAGGAGAGAGGAAGTTCTCAGAGCACAGGGGGGAAAGGCTCCCCCTTGGATGTTTTCCCCTTGGACTGAGCTCTTTGTATCCATGGGGTTCCCCCAAGCACACAGATGCCTCCAGCACTGCTCCCAGGGTGCTCTGCCCCAAGGCTCCTTCTCATCTGCCGTTCCCAGGTGCTCCTGACACAGCCTGAGGGGCAGAGAGGGCCTGCAGTAAGGCCAGGGAGAGCCGAGGAAGGTCAAAGCAGGACAGGACAAATTGTATCCATTCAGACCTGCCAAAATCTGATTTTTTTCCTCAATTAAACTTCTAAACATCTACATCATTATGAATTTTGATGAGGGAGGAAAAAAATGTATTCCCTCATCTTTTTCCTCCTGCTAGCATTTTCAATAAAAACATTTCCTCCTAAGCATCTTTTTACCATCTTTTTCCTTTTCTACCACTTTCTTTCACTTTTATTACTTTTGAGCCCTCACAACAGGAAATATTTTCAGAAATGTCAAGATAATAAAACGTCCACAAGACAATAAAAAGTATGAGAGAGGAAAAATAATGGCAAGACTTCATTTAGCCTCTTAGCTTAAGTAGCACAAAAGGAGGAGAAAAATAGTGAACTTAAAATCCCAAAATATTTACAAATCACCTCCCTTTAAAAAAAAAACTCCTATTTTTTTATGTGAAAAAGTACTTCTGCATGCATGGATATGGTCATCTTCTGAAAGATGTGAGGTTTCAGTAAAGCCTCTTTTTCTGCAAGGGAGTTAAAAAAAGGACAGCTCATTTTAATGAAAGTTTAGTCATCAGCATCACATGATCAGTGATTAAGAGGAGCATGATTCCATGCAGACAGCTTCCCCAAGTCAGGGTAGAGGGGAGCTTCGGGTGGCCTTGGATGATGGGAGAAGATCCAGGACAGAGCATGCTGGAACAGCAGGGGCACTGCTAAAATGCTCATGAGCTTCTCACCCTCCCACAGGGAAGGAGAGGGTAGAGCCCATGTGAAGCCCACATGGAGTCTGTGACTTCTGGATGGGTGGGAATAAGAGACAGTAGAACAATCTGATCCAGCCTGTTTTAAAGAAATTACTCGGCCATTCAAACGTACTGAAACATTAAATATTGTTTGTGTACTGAAGGACTCGAAAATTTAAAGTTTTCTTCACAAGGACTGGGAAGTGTGAGCTCAAAACCAAAGTCAATCCTCCTGTGAAGCTCCTCATGGGCACCTCCCGAGACATCTCATCCTGGTCTGCACCCGCAGCTCCCGTTTCCAAAGGGAAGCCACCTCTCCATACCCAAGAGCACAGCTCCCTCTACATCCTCCTCCTCAGGGAGCCCTCACAGCCTCAGACTGCACTTCACAAGCCAAAATCTGCAAATCCATGGCGCTCTCTAGTGTTTTGGTTCTGCCTGGGAGAAACACAAGCATCCCAAGGCACTGACATCATTCCACAGGGTACAAACCTCCAGGCAGAGGGATGCCCAAGGCCCTCTGTTCATCCGGATGGGTTTGCCAGTGTTCTGCTTTGTTGGGGTTGGACTGCACCTCCTGGTGGATGCTGCTCCTGCTGCCTGGCTGTGGCTCCACCGGCAGTGCCTCCAGTGATGTAAGCAAAACCAGGATTTTAAGCCACATTCCTGATGGACAGAGCTATTTCAGAAAAGTTTCTGATTCCAGGATTAGGTCTCTGCAGATGCTAAGTGTGATCCTGTCAGCTCCCAAACTGGCCATCAGTGATGTGTAACACAGGCTGTCATTTTGGGGTGAAGCCCAGAGGAAAAACCCACGCGGAGGAGCTGTCCCAGACACAGCTCCAGGGAGGGCTGTGGGAGAGGGACAAGGGCAGACACAGGGCAGGCTGAGGGCTCCTCTGGGGCCTGCAGGTGCCATCAGCCACGAGGAACAGCAGCCTCCATGGAAACACCAGTCCTTCCCTAATGCCTCACCTCTCCCCATGACCGCTTCATGGGGGAGGAGACGAGGACAAAGCACATTTGTAGCTGTTGAAGGCAAGCACAATCCAAAACTGCAGCTGCTCTGACTTGCTGTTAAACAGCTTGCTGGTCCCTTTGTTAATGGTTTTCTACTCTGATACCATGTCTCTCTTTCTCCTGAGCTTCTCTGAGGCTGACAATTCATGACAGAAATACAGCACATCCCACGGACTCACAGCCTCAGGTCCAACTGTGTCTGCCAAGTGACAAGATCGATGTGGCAATTTGCTGCAGAACATGCGAGATTCCGTCTCCTCTCCCTCTTTTTCTCTCTCTCTCCCCTAATATACATTTCAAATTCAATCAGCATCCAAAGGGAGGAGACTCCTCTAGTGCCCAGGAGAACATATTTTCTCCAAGCTCACAGCACTGGCTGGTGACGGGGGATACATTGGCACCGTGTAATTGATTTGATGTGTGCCATGTTTTGGGGGGATAAACACCCCCCCTGGACTCCTGGCATTCCAGCATCTCCAGCCTAAGCTCCTTCTTACTGGTGTGTTGGGAGTCCAGTGAAGACACTGAGTAGTGCTGACATGGAGATAAATGCTCTTATCTTCAGCTCCCAACATTGCTTCTTTGAACAAGTGCTCTCAGCAGTTTTCGCTGTTCCAGCTGCTCTTCAGCAAGGGACGGCAACAGGGGAAAGCCTTCTTAACCCACCCTATTTCAGCAAACTTCTCTGCTGGGAGAACAGGCCAGGCTTGCCATCAAACCAGAGGACTTTCAGTGGGACACATCATCACAATTCACAGGGAATAAATTAGGGGCCCCTCCAGGAAACACACTTAAGCACCTGAAGAAACTACCCAGTTTAGGCTGATCTGTTGCTTTGTGGGCTTAGCAAGCCCCAGCCAGACATTTATCTCCAGAACCTCAGATACAACTGCAACACACCAGCACAACTTCATTCAAACTGTGCTGTGCTGCCGAGAAACCTTCTTAATTTACAGCTGTTAGGAAAATTAATCCACAAACATTATAGGTTTATGTCCAAAAAGGAGAGAGAGGAGTCCTTTTACTTTATTCAAATAAAGGGAGAGGCCATGGGGCATTCCCCTGGGGTCTCTCCAATTTTTGGAGGACCCAGCCTCCCTTTTATCCCAATTTCCTGGCTGCATTTCCCTTCTCTCTTTCCCCATTGGCTGAGGTACTTGAGAGGTACAGACTTCCTGATACACCTGATACCAAAGATTTCTCTCTAATGTATAACCCTCCTTTTTAATTTTTAATACTTATGGAATTTAAGGGATTTGTTTCTTTCATATTTTCTCTCTTTTTGTTTTTTTCATTGTTTCTTTCATCTTTCAATGTCCAATTTAATTTACCAGCAACCCAAAAGTTTATTTGTAAAAGCAAATATCTTTTTCCATTCATCAATCAGTGGAATCCTTCCCATTGTTTCTTTCATCTCTCAGTGCTAGCTTTATCTACCAGCAGACCCACAGCTTGTTTGTAAAGACAAATCTGCCATTTCTCTCACAGCCAAAATGTGAGAACATGAATTTTAAAGTATCTTTCAGGAGGTTGGTGCCAGAACCAGAAGAAAACTTTGTCCTTCAAATCCCTCACCTCTTGCTGTAGCACACTGCCAGAACATGGGAGTGAAAATCCTGCTTTGTGCTTCTTCTCTCCTCTTGCTGCAAGGCTGACTACAGAGCACAAACCTGATCATTAAGCCACGACTCAGCTGGAGCTCAGGAAAAGCCCCACTGATTTGAATGGATTTAGGATTTTGCTCTCTGCTTCTCTACAGGGGGATTAAATAAATATTCTCCTGCTAGAAAGGTGCCACATGTCTGCCTGATTTCAATGGGTTCTCTAAAGTAAAGACACGGAGAAGTTGCAATAATTTCTAATGGTGTGGCAGAGGGTGAGTTCTAGGGCCAAAACAATATTTCAGGCACTGTAAATCCAGTTCATCTGTTTTTAACAGATGGAATGGGCTTTGACAGGAAAAATGAGAAACATATAATAAAGAAAAAATCCAGGACAATAAATTGCCAGAAGAAATAAAAAAAAAAGCCTGAAATATATCAAAAGGGAGATGTCTAGAGAAACAGTAGGTCTCTGATGGACCAAGCAAGCAGAGGAAACAATCAAATAGGGAGGTAACAACCAAGTCAAGCAATGTCTTTGGAATGACTATTCCCACTGAAGTTTGATTGGGGTTAGAAAAAGGGAGAAGAAAAATAGCTATTATGTAGGTCACTGTCTATGCTGAGACACCACCTGACATGCAGGAATAAAGTAATAAGAGCAGCACTGGAAAAAATCAAGATGTCCTGTGGAATTGAATCAGCCAGACTGACAGCACCTTTCTAAATGCACTGGCCAACAAAGTAACCGAGCTCCTGACAAGAATATGGAACTCATCTTCACACAGCTGTTACTGCAGAGAGACCCAAGAAGGCCAAGGTCACTGTGGGATGAGCCTAAACAATTCTAAAATGCCCAACCTAAGAAAAACATCTGAGAAAAGTCATGGAGCTTGAAATGCAAACCCCTCAGGCCAACTGCAGTTGCAATTTTTTTCTTTTAAGTCAGTGAGGAAGAATCCAGTTTTGGTACTGGCCAGAGCATTCTGAAGAGTCTTTGAACTCTGGCAATGAAATATTCACCTGCACAAATCAAAAAGCCTCCACTATATCCAGTTCCTAGGGTGATAAGAGGGAAGAGTTGCAGAGCTGTCTGAAACAAACAATATTTTTGAGTAATATCTTCTAAAATTACCAGAGAGGAAATAAACTCTGTTTTATTGGGCTGAGTTGAAAAGCTACCTAGGCTAGTGCATGCACTTCTATTTCAGGATGAAGTTTCCAATTCATTCCCTCTTTACCACACAAAATGCCAATCACAAAGCAATCCTGTGTGTGGAAGACACAGGATTGAACACTAACCACTAAATTATATTGCCACAACAAGAGTGAGCACCCTGTGGGTCCACAGGGCACATTGACTATTAGTGTCTGAAGTGATGAAGAATAGTCAGAAATAGTAACCACAGCTGGTGATCAAAGGCTCATTCAGCCTCCAGCTGTACAAATTACAACCTCTTACTGAGGAAGCTCAGTGATATATTCAAAAAGCAAAATGAGAAGCAAGTTGCAGATAACAATTGAAAGAAACCAGCCAAATATCTGACTCCCACCAACCAAACTTTTCTTGCTCTCAGCAGGATCAGAATTTTAGATCAGAACAAACAATTGCTCCTAATTTGGCTTGAGTATGACAGAGACATGTTAAGGCACCTTCAGAGAGATACCTGGGAAAATAGACATAGATATCTTACAGATGTTAGATATGGATGGATCAGCCTTGACTTCTGGAGATATCCTAGAATACCACACACTCTCAACTGTACAAACTATCTGAGAATCTGTATTTCTATCAATTGAACAGCTGCAGAGACATTTCAGAAGGCAGAAACATGCAGAAAAGCCAGATCTTTTTAATGCATCTCTACTTGGGAGCCCCAAAGCAGCCGGATCATTTGCCATTTTCCATATGCTAGGGCAGTATTTGTCTGTGAATAGGAGTATTGCAGCTTCCAGAAATCAGTATGTGAAATTAATCAGCCCAAATATCAGCCAACAAATCAAATAGCATTTAAATCTGATGAAAGTCATGACTGAAAATTCAGGGGCAGTTGGAAAGGATTTTAAAATTACAATTTCTCTGGAGTATTTGAGACTAGAAAGACACACAGAGCAAAAAGGAACAAAACCCAAGCTAAAAAAATCTGATGAAAAATTCAACTAAAGTCTACATCTCAACATCTTATTAATGTCAAAGCAATATGAGCTGAGGCTCAAAAGGAGCAGGCTGAATGAAGCCTTTGCTATCACCCAGACTCTTGTGATCATTATCCTTTCTGCAGCATTCCCACATGAAAAGTTATTTTTCAGCCTAGACTCAGCAGAGCTCTTAAGCACATGCTGAACCCAGTCAAATCAAGACTGGACAAAAAGCCAGCTCTCATTCCATCAGGCCTTATAAAGCTCACTGCAGAAGGGCTTAGTGAAGTTATATGGCTTGTTTCACTTGTGAGGTTAGAGAGAGCTCTTCCTTATTCAAAAACCCCCAAAGCATGTATTTAATCCACTTCAGCAGAGTGCCTAGTGCTGTCAGGACCCTGACTGCACACAGGACTGGAGATAGGGCTACACTGGTTGTCTGCTCTTAGTAGAACCAAGCCAGCCCCAAGGAATTACAGCTTTTTACCCATTTTTACTCACTGAAAACTGTCACTGATGAGCCTTTTCTCACAGATAACCTGAACCTCAGCTTAACTGGGCACTTGTTCTTCTCTCTGCTCTGAAAGGCACAGAGAAAAAAAAACCAAACCTGCTCTAAGATATTTACCAGTGAAGTTCACTGTGGAATAGTAAAGAAGCATGGAGATCAGAATGGACATAACAGAAGGACAGTTTTTTCAGTTGACTGACCCCACCCTTTGCCAGTATGAGATTTTGGGACATAATGGCTGGAATAAAGTGCTGTCAGTCCAGGCTCTGAGGCCACTAGAACCCACTCCTGGCACAAGGCAGTTTTAACACAGCTTTGTGCTCCTCTAACCTAATTTCACACTGGGGGAATTCATGAGCTCCCATATCTGCTGCCAACAGATGCTCCTGCAAGCGAGGGTCCTCAGGATGCAGGAATAACTCATCACCTTCTGCCAGGACACAATGACAAACAGGGACTGTCTAGGCAATTTTTTCAGTGAGTTTTACACTAGGATTTCTTGAGGCAAGGCTGAACACCATGGAAATACCAGCAGCTTTAAGGCTAATTTGCAAACTCAAGCATCTAACCCAGATGTGATGTTAAAAGCCCTCCATGTCTGACAAGTGAGACTTTATAATAAACAGTCTTTATGAGGACTGCTTGGATTCACCTCCAGGGTTATTTGGTCTCACAATTTTGTAGAAAAAAACCCATCATCTCCTTTACATTATAACACTCAGAAATCTACTTTCAGCACAGGAGCAAATACTGACTTATGCTGTCTCAAGTAGATGCTTGCCTTTTTATAAACAAATTCACCTGCAGTGACTATAAAGCAATAACAAGGCTCCCAGGGAATGCTATATATGCACATGATACATCCAGTGTGTGTTAGGAAAGTAATACAGATTTTGGAGATTAGAGGATAATAAAATGAAGAGAAATAACTCCTCATCTGAGTCTTCAAAGGAAAAGACTCTGAGGAAAAAATGTGGATAGACTCCAGCCTTATAGTAATTCCCTTCCATTCTGCATTTGGCATCAAGTTCTTTCTGATTTCTTTACTCAGGCATATTTTCCCTCAGGGGAAATTCATTACAGTTAGAACACTGCCCGTGATTTCATAATACGTATTTATGGAGTTAATCATACTCACATCTCTGAAGGCATCTGTTGCTCTGCTTTGGTAAATTCCTCATTATCCCTGCAGGACAGCAGTGTCAATCCTGAGCCCTCCTACAGTGGGTTGCCATGTTTCATATTCAAGGAAAGGAGATGTTCTTCAGGATCAGGTCTGTGATCAACACAGACTGCCTGGTACAGCAGTGGGCAATTTATAGTGTACAACAGAACTCTTCTGGTGTATTCATCTCCTGGATCTTTTCCTGTGGCTGCCTGCTGGACTTCCTCACAAGGGGAGCCTTACTGTGATAAACATCCAGCATCAGTCCGCATTCCATTTTAATTACTTCTTACTGGCCTCGGTTGCAAAGTACAAAATTGGTCACACTGTAACACAAAGCTGAAGGTTTGAGCCCTGGTCTTCCCTCTCCACTAAACTGCTGCAATTCAGTAATGCTACCGAGGCAAAAGCCGGGCTCAAACTGACCTAATTCAAATTAAAGGAGTAAGAAATCACAGCATAGCAGCACTTCTCAGCAAACTCCAGTTTTTCCCACAAGTAACTCTGTCTGTCCTTCCAACATGTATAAACTTGACTCCTCATGTGGATGCTGCAGTTTGGAAACAACACTTGGCCTGCACAGTGAGCTCAGGCCATTTCTAATTAGAGCTGCTGCACCAGCATCACGTGTTTTAAAATACTGTTGTAATTAATCCTGCAGCTGCAGATTCAATATTTCATAAAAGCAGACATGACCTTGTAAGACAGAGTTTGAGGGGAAATTTGCTCTTAATTGAGTTCTGTAATAAAGCATTTCAGGGAGAAAGAGGACAAGCCTGCAAGCTGGATATGATCATTCAGTCCCATCCTCCACTATGAATGGGAGCAATTCAGCGCGCAGGAAAGGAATTCCTTGATTTTAAGCAATATTGCTATAGTAAGAATTCCTCTAGACTTTCTCCAGTCTTAAGCACCACTTAAGATGCTGGTTCCATCTATAGATTCTGGTTCCATGAGGAACTCCCATCTACAGAAGAAATACAGAAATTTTACATTTCAAAGACAGTAGGCTGAGAAGTTCAAAATTATCATTTGTACTATGACAGTAACTGTAACAACTGAGACTAAGGTCTAATGGCACAAGTAGCCAGCATGTACCCACAAATAACAAGGCCTTGCTTTAAACAATTGAAAATGTAATAAAAAAATAACTAAGCAGTCTTTGGAGCTTCTGACAGTCACTACACTTTCTTCTTACTACTTGTTGAGAACTTGAGCCAAGTTTGTTTTGTCTGGAAACACAGCAAAGAGCCTAATGCCAACAGATTATGGAATAAAAGGAAGTAGGGATCCAAACCCACATTGCAACAGAGTGATACTGCAGGTTGCAGTGGTGTTGAACTAACATCTCCAAAAGCATAACCCAGGTTGCTGGAAGCTGAAGGAACCAGAACTCTGCTGTTCTTAGGCAGTGAGACTTGTGGGATTCCCACTCATTCTCACAACTTCTCACTCTCACAAGGATGGGGCTGGCCTGGGCAAAAAGAACAAAGGAAACACAGTGGTGCTGACCTGAGAACACACCACCCTCACATTCATACTTACCTTTGCATTCAGCAAAGCTTCAAAGAGACAGAGAGATTGTTCTTGTTTAGAAATCCAAATTTAGACATCCAAATGTATATCAAAGAATTCAAATATCTAACCTCAAGTTAGAGTGCTGCTGCCACTCCCATTTAAATTCCATAGAAGCTGCAGCATACTCACACTGTTGAAATTATGCATTTATGTAACTGTCCAAATAGAAAAATAAAGACTTTAAAAAAAAAGCCTTAACACTGAGAGCAGTTTGTTAACTAAACAACAGTTCTCTCTGCCTTGTGGCTTTTTTTTTCCTTAAATGATCAAATTACAAGTGTTATCCTCCATCACTCACTCAGGATTTAGGCTTGAGCTAATTGCAGAGGATACAAAGCAACTGTTACAGGGACCTGACAGCAGAGTGCAACAGCAAAATCAATCCTGCCTTTGCACTGCTGATACAGATTGGAGGTAAATTTTTAAATACTGAGCCATCTTTGGATTCTGCAACAAAGAGAGAAAGCACAGGAACTGCCAGGGTCCACGTCCCAGGAAGCCTTTTTGCAAGAGTTGCATAGACTGCAGGTGAAGCATCTGGTGTGGTACCCAGGGAACACAAACAGCCTGACCATCTGGAGGAGCTCAGACCCACAAGGCAACATCTGGGAGAGCTTACATCCCCATAAAGAATCAAATCTTAAAACTTTTGTGCACCTTGATTTAGGAAAATAATGAGACTCTGCCGGTAATCAGTAGAGAAGGAGAGACACAATCAGCAAGCACATTACCCCTGCCCATGAACAGCCCTCTGGGGGAACCCACCAGGAGAGAAGAGGTGAAGCCTCTCTAACTAGTTTGGATTGTGCAAATAATACTAAGGCAGTTAAAATTACTGCATGAAAGATCAGCTTGCCTGCCTATGCAAAGATGAGACCAAGGCTGAAGCCTCATCAAGGATCTTTAGTAAGAGCCTGGCTCAAAATCCATCCACTCTCAGTAACCTTCCCATGTACCATGAAAATCTTGAACACTTTTGCAACACAAACTGTAAAATTTGTTTAATAGCCATGCCAGCTTTCAGACTCTCCCAGCATGCTTGACAAAACTACGAATCAACAAAATAAATAAAACAAAAGTAGGGAGTGGCTCTAACTAAATGCCAATTACAGCAAGAAGAAATTCAATCTGCAGGAGCAAGTAACAGCCTTTTCTTCTTCTTTTTTTTTTTTGCCTCTTTTTTTCCCTGCTATCTTTATGCTTAAAACTAAAATAGCCAATATACATTTAATGCATGGAATCCCTGCAGTGATATGTACTTGGTAATACTTGACACAAGGGCCTGGGCTAAGTCTCATCAGCAACAATAATTGTTTACCAGACACCAATATCCCATAGGTGTGAAATTAAAACCTGCACAAGTGACACAGAGAAAAAAACTACTGTCCTGGGGTTCACAAGGCAGAAGCACAACTGTGAAATTACTCTGGCAGACACTGGCACAGCTAATAACATGATCCTTTCCATCACACACATTAGAGTCTTCGTGGCATCTGTGATTTGTTAAAACTCCCAATCTGCCACTTCATTCTTAGGACACAAGGAGGAAGCAAGGCTGCACTTCGCCTGCCGGCACATAGCTTGGCTCAGCAGTATTTCTCACATCTCTTCCACCATTTGTGCTACAATACCAGGCAGGTATTAGGGAGCAAGCAAGGAGGAGAGTAATTTCTGTTGCTCACACACATCAGGGGACAGCAGCACAGGCATGCCAGGGAAAATAGCTTTTGTGAGATTCCACAACAGCAGCTTCAGAAATGTGATTCAGGTGCAAAGGTAAACCACTGGAACCAGTTAAATGAACCCTGCATTGCTGAAATGTCAATTGTGCAAAACTGCTGATATTTCGTTTCGATAGATATATTGCATCTGGTGTTTATGGCTTTGTGTTGTTGCCAGAGAGCCCCAGGAGCTTTGGTCTGGGAGCCAGGCCAGTGTCTACCAAGTCAGTTGGACTGCTGTGGATACACAAAGATCCAATATTGCTCTGATTTAAAGCTTTCAGGCAGATTTTTCAGAGACTTTTATTTTATTTATAGCTAGCACGTGTGGAGAGAAATAAAACAGTCATTTAAAATGCTGTGCCACTGTGAGCCTATTTCTTCCAGTTTCACATTTCAATATCTTATTTTGAAGCACAGAGAACTGGAAATCTGGTTATTTCTAAGTAAACATCCATTTGTGGATAGTCAAAGGTTCAGTCAGGGAATGCCTCTCCATGAAGAAAGAAAAAGGCCAGACTTTTGTCACAAAAGCTGGAAATGTGACACTATTTATGCAGATGGTCATGGTTTCTGTTACAGCCATGTAACAGTTAAGTGTTTTCCTTCTCCCACTCCTGATGGCACAGATTCTTGCCCTTCTGTTACTGAAAGCTCTGATGTGTCAATGGAGATGCCCCAGGTATTCTGATTCTTCGAGTTTGAAGGTTTTCTTACACTTGAGGGGATGCTCTCCATCCTTCCCCATAGAAAATCAAAAGAATTCTGATCATTAAATTGCTGAGAGATAAAAATTTTAAAATAGGAGGCTGTAGTCTAATAAAAATCAAACAGAATTAGTAAAAACAAAGAGTTTCTCCTAAGGGAATATTTTAAGAGTCTGCACAGACAAAAATATTAAACAAAAGTGTGCACAACTTTATTTTGTGGGGGCATGCAGAATGCTGGGCCATCTGTTGAAAATGGAAGGCTGCCAAATATCACAGAGTCACACCTTGAGTCTGGAAGCTGAGCCTGCCTGGCAAATCCATACATTTCTTGTGGTGTCTGCATGCCATCAGCCTTTCCTTTACCCACTTCCCTGGCTCCTAAACTGGATTGCTTCGGTTTTTACAAGGGCAGAGCCCAATTCTGCAAAACACCACTGGCTGCTGCAGAGCTGCTGGCAGGACACCTGGCTGCATGCCTGAAGGTTTTCAGAACAAGCAGTATTAGGAAGATCAGGGTCCCCACTCAAAGCCACTGGCATCAGGAAAAGGCATAACATTGTGTAGTTCAGGAAAAATTCTTCCATCTTCCATTCAGAAAAAGTAATTAACAGGAAAATCCTTAAAGGCTGAACTTTTACATGCCACCAACTTATACCATGGAAAAAACCTTGAGACTTCCATGAATATCTAACTTAATCAAAACTCTGCCATATTTTGATTCATATAAGCCTGTTTCTTGTGTCTTAATCATTGAGAGTATGGGATGAGTCTCCCTAACTTGTAGAGTGGTTAATCAGGTCAGGACTAAGGTAACAACAGTAAAACAACATTTCTGGCAATCTCATTGACATTCCTCACCTTGCCCCATTCTATAGCAGAGAACTTTATGAACATATTGGCCAAACAGTGCAAAAGTCACCATAAGAGTTGTTGAGCCTGAAAGGAAATACCTTCCAGCACCTACTGGCAATTGGCAAGATAACTGACACAGACTGCACTGTTTAAAGTTCAGAAACCCATCTGAACATTAATTCTGGATTTCATAAAGTTTCCTCAAATATAAAAGTGATCCTTAAACTCTTCTATAATTTCAGTTGTTTTTTAATGCAGATTCCTGCTGGCATACCCATGTTTGGAGAAGTCCTTAGGAAAGTATCTGTTGTCAATACCACACCATTCACCAGCTCAAAAGCCAAATGGATTTCTCAGAACTCCTCCTTGTTTAGCCATCTTTCTCAGTAGTCCTCCCAGTAGGATAGAATGAAATTAAATTTAAACTAGGCTTTAAATTATTTAGTTGGAGATAATTGAGTTTAGAAAGTCATACTGGAGCGTGATCACCCCGGCACAAAGCTGAACATGATTTGGGGTGGGGGAGCAGGAGAAGAGAGCTGGCATGTCCTGCCCAGTGAAGGTGTCCCTGCCCATGGCAGGGGGCTTGGAACACTGTGGTCTTTAAGTTCCCTTCCCACCTGAACCATCCTGTAATTCTATGTCACATTAGCTGCAGAAAAGCTCGCATAGTAGAAGGCACAAGCTGCTCTTTCATTTTGGTTGTGCAGAAAATAACTTGCTGCACGCCTAAGAATGGCATCCTTTTTTTTTCTTGAAAGAATCAGGCCCTAAGGTGATTGAAAAACCTGGAGAGCAAATTACCTCATTTCTAGAGGGCCTGTATTTTCCAAGTAAAAAAAGCACAAGAAGTTGGGTGTATATTATTAACTTATTGTGATTCCATGAAACCCCCAGTAAGGGACAAAGCTGACTGGGCTTCAGCCGTCTTGATAAAACCACAGCTTTTAACTTCAGAGTAGCACACACAGATTTCCTTGAGGAAAAGGTATTTTCTGGCTCAGTTACACCTGCATCTCTCGTAAAATGAGTCATTCATATCCACTTTAAGTGGCAACACAGAACGTTCACCATTCTTCCACTCCCCGCTCCCTCTGACCCTCATCGAGGACCATCATTCTCCCGGATTTATCTAGATGGGAAAAGAGCGCTTCTACAGCACCTTTCCTCAGGCCATCATTCCCGTTACCTTCTCAGAAAACCACAGAGTGGAAGAAAAAAAATCCCCTCGGACTGATGCGAAACGAAGCAAAGGGATGCGGGAACTGAGGGCAGCCGCTGGCACCGGCAGCTCCCAGCGCCAGGGCATGGCCACAGCTCCGTCCCACCAATGCCGCGCCCCTGGGGGCTCGGGGTCCGTCCCCGGGGCGGAGGCTCCACTCCCTCCGCCCCAAGCCCGGCATCGCTCCCGCCCCAGCACCGCCATCGTTCCCGCCCCAAGCCCGGCATCGCTCCCGCCCCAGCACCGCCATCGCCCCGGCCCCGTCCCGGCCCCTCAGCCCTGCGGGCGCCACGGCGCCTGCGCGGCCCCGCCGCGGCCTGGGCGCGATGGCGCGGCGTGAGGGGCCCCCGACGCTGCCCGAGCCGCTGCGGCGGCGGCTCGTCTCCTTCAGCAGCTCCGTGTTCAGCGACAGCCACCGCACCGCGCTCGGCGACGGCCCCCGCGCCCCCCCGGGCTTCCCGGGCTACCGCGCAGGTACAGCGCGGCGCCGCCGCCTCGGGCCGGCCGTGCGGGCGGCGCCGGGCCCGGGGCTCTGCTGCGGAGCCGGGGTCGGGCCCGCCGGAGGCAGCGCCCGCAGGAGCTGCTGTGGCCGTTGGCTCTCTCTGTGTGCACCCGGCCTGGCGGGGAGAGCGGTGGCTGCGGCCCAACCCGCGCCCTGTTCAAACCTCTAGCGCGAGAGTAGCCATGGCAATGCTGCACACAGTGCAGCCTGCACAGAGAGGCTGGCGTGATTTCAGCCCATAAATCCATTCTAAGCCGATCGAATTAATCAACAAGACGTTCTTGTTTCAAGAGAGGAGTTCCTGCTTCCTTTGTGTAGTAACACTGCTAATGCTTACGAGTTCTTAATTTCATTTATCAAACATTTCACCAATAACTTCTATCTTTAGTTTCTTTTTATGTGGCTTGCTGTGTGAAGAATACTCCTGTGTTAATATCCAATTGCAAATTATTGGACATCGGGATTTCAAAAATTCAGTTTTACACATACATATCTTGGAGAGTTGCTGTAGCAACAGCCATTGCAATACTGTCTGGCTTTTGCATTAATCTCAGCAATCCCAGCAAATAAGCATTAATTTAATTTAGGGATAGAAAAAATAATTAGAATTGGCTTATGTTGCTTGAACATTCATCCAAACACAGTTTTAGAATTTGCACAGAATTTATAAATAGCAATGCCATGTCAAGGAAACCTTTAACATACCTAAACATTGGGATGACAATCGAAATTTGAACTCTTGGCTTCTCTGATTTTAAGTAAATTTTTCCTTAAATGTGACCTTGTAGGTCTATTATAAAGTTGTAAGTACAGAATTTACTGCCCACATGTTGGAGTTTGAGACTTGCTTTTCTCTACACTGAGTTGTGTGATGCAGCTTGTCCTGTACCCGCCTGAAAGGATGAGCTTTAGTTTGACACATATTTGAAACTGTTATCTCTTAAGAATCAAATTACCATCCAAGTGTCTGTTTAAATAAAAGGTTAAAAGTGAAGAGTGGGCCATGCAAGCCTGCTCTCTAGCAGCTCTCTTGACATAAGCCTCAGTCAGAGATGGTGGAGTAAGCTAAAAGCCACCAGGTAATCAACAATTGGACACTCAGCTTGATTATATGACTATATTATAAAAGTGCTCTGTCCCAGGAGCCAAAAGGTGCCTTGGATTCCAGGAAATGATGTAACTCCAGATAGGGTGTGAAGATTTCCTCTGGATAAACAAAAATATTTTTCTTAACATTTTATTTGACTGGGAAGAGTCAAATTACTGCCCTGCATGAAGCTAAGATGGAGCAGTATCCTTCTGTCATATTTACAGCTGGAGTGATAAAATCTTCTTTCTCTCTGTACAGATTGTGAAATCCTTTCCAGTTTGCCACTGCAGATGTCCCTCTATTTCAATGTTTATTTCTTCCCGTTTTGGTGGCTCATCACAGTTGCCATCCTCTACGTGAAGGTGAGAAGGAAGGAAAGTGGTGGTTTGTAAATGTATGTTACATCAGACACGTCCAGGTGTGGGATACAGCTCACTGGAGTTAGAGGTCTTTACACTGATTTGGGAATTCATGGAAACTGGAGGTTCAGGAGTGTTTGAATGCCAATACTGTCAGCTGAGAGTAGCACAGAGCATCTTCATTTAATCACAGACACCACGGCAGAAACTTCTACTTTCTTCTTCCCCTGCAGTATCCAGCCTTATCAGATTATTACAAGTTCATCCTGGTCACCATCATGATCCTGGTCTCTCTGACAGAGCTCATTCGGCTCTACCTGGGATATGTGGGCAATCTGCTGGAGAAAGTAAGTTACCAGAGGGACACAGTAATTTCTGCAAGAATTTCTGCTTTTGGGAGTTGAGCGTTAACTGGCAGGCATTTTATTTGAGAGATTTAAGTTGAGGACATGGTTATTTCTCTTCAGTTGCACTCTGCATTTTCTATTCCCTTGGCATTGGCTTCCACTTAATTTTGTGAATTTCAAGTAGTTTTCCCTCAGAAGAGAGCTCTCTCACTCCCTAAAGTTGTTTTGTCAGAAAATACAAGTATGCTTAAAAACACAGGATATGGAAATATGAAGCCACCCCATTTTGCCTTTCCACATTATGTGCCAGCTTTTGGAAAATTAAAAATAAATGTGTTTTGTTCACAAGATTTTGGATTTTTTCATCCCATTCAGCTGTCAGGTTTTTAATAGGTGATGTCTCCCTGTTATAGGTCCCTGAGCTGGCTGGGTTTTGGCTCCTGACTCTCCTCCCACAGTTGCCTATAATTCTCTTCTTGCTATTTAATGAAGGTCTGAAAATCCACTCTCTGGAGCGAGCCGTCCACATCATCTTCGCCGCCTTCCTCTCCTTCCAAGTGGTGGCGGCGTTTTTCGCCCTGAGAAGGATGGTGAACACTCTGGCCACTCGCTTCCGCCTCACCGAGTTCCACCGCCTGGAGGAGCAGCGCCCCGCGCCCGGCCTGTGCAGCCTGGCCGCGGGCAGCGGCTCCCGGGGCTGGTAGGGCCAGAGATCCCGCCCCGAGCAGCCTGGCCGCGGGCAGCGGCTCCCGGGGCTGGTAGGGCCCCGAGCAGCCTCAGGGGGTAACAGAGCCCGCCCAGTGCAGCCACAATTCTGTTTCCGTTCTGTTGGGTCATTCTTTGCCTTCTTGCCTCAGAGGTATGAAAAAAATAGATCTCGCTCAAGAGCCAACATTAAACCTCAGAGGATGGAGCTCCTTTCTGCAAGGAAAATCAAAGCCAATTGCATAATTGACCTGAGTGGACTATTTGTGGACTGAGTAGATTTGGAGGGTTTTATGTGTTACAAAGTTGTGGCATTTTTAAAATACCAGAAGCCTTTTTCCCCACTGTTTGCACAAAATTATTTTGTTTACAATAAATCTTTTCTACACTTTTTTGTGATGGTACCAGTTTTGTCTGTTTTCTAGATATGTTGCACGTATTTCATGTCTGATACCTCAGTTAGGAAAAAAACCCAACCCAAAACCAAACTGGAAACAAAAGCCCCAAGAGATCTTGAGGCTCAAAAAGAAGTTAGTGAACAAAGACTATACTTCCAGAGATGGTCTTCCAGGTAATTCCAGCTCTTAGAAATTCCTCACTGCTATACTAGGCATGTAATTTCAAAGATATTCATTCCACAAAACTTTTATGGCTCATCTCCTTTGGCTTAGCTACAGTTCTAACTATCAAGTCAGAGTGGTGCAATTTTCGCAGACAGAGCAGTAACAAAATTATAGTCATTAAAAAAATAGCTTTATGTCACTGAAAGGCAGAACCTGTTTTTCCCAAGCCAGGGCAAATACCAAGGTTCTCTCATTCCTGTTATGTGTATTAAATATTAGGCTATCTTCTGCAGTTTTGGTAATGGCTGAAAGTTCACTTTTTCTGTCAAGGAGTGATGGAGATCAAACATTAAAATAAATTTTTCACCAGAATCCTTTGAGACCTTTCATCAGGGCAGGAGTTGTCAGTTTTGAAAGCTGGCACAAGCATGCAAACTGCTCAAAGGATTGGAAGGAAGATGAGTCTAACATGAAAAAGGCACATTATGCTTAAAGCTGTTGAATATTTAAAGCTTACAGAACCCCAAGTGAGAAAAAGGCATTAGCTTTTGTTTTTACCAAAATGGTTAATTTTCCTTTCAATCCATGAATGAATGGGACAATGAATTACACTAAGTTTGCTTCTTCATTTCATTATTATAAAGCTTATGTTATCAGAGCACATACCCCTTTGTTTTAAAGCAAACTACCATCTTGGATTTTTGCACAGAAAAAGAGGATTTCTCTAAGAGTCTCTTAAGAGTGTCTTTTAACAGTTAATATAAAACATTTAGGGCCCTGTAATTAGAGCCTGAGAGGGACACACTGAGGTTTAAGGAGAAGTTACAGCATTTCAAAAATACTTTTCCAGCATTGGAAAATCCTTGTCAAAACAGTCTTAACTGATGCAAGGGGAACATTGGGTATATTTTTAATGTGAACCACAGTTACACTACAGGAGAATGCTAAAAGCAGGGCTGAAGGAAGGTTTTTAACACTAAGTACATAAAATACAACATGAAGCTGAAAAAGTCAACCATACACCAATGCTGGCAACAAGGAACTGGCCTCCAGGCTAAGGCCATGAGGTATAACTCAAAATCCCTGATTTTAGTCATAAAGAAATGATGCATTTGGAAGATCAGATTGCCATGCAAGACAACTGTCTGGAGCCAAAGACACAAGGATGCACAGCTCTTTGGGGATGGGGAGGAGGAGGGGGAAATAGAATTAAGAAAAGCACTGTTAGAAGTAGAGCTGTCTGGAAATGGTAAAGGTAGAAACCAGCTTGTGAGGCAAATCTTCAGGAACATATTTGATAAACACAAGATCTCTACCTACACTCTGCTCAGGCTTCCTAACAGATCTGCTGGTCTATTTTTAATTTCATAATTATCAGTCTTAATTTCACAATGAAACTTCCCTTCAGTTTCCAAATTTCACAGGAGCTGGTGAGACATCAAGCAAGCAGAAAAAATACACAAGTAGAACATGAGAATTTAAGATTCAGCAGAGCAAGTATTTGAGCAGCAAGGGAGGCTGGTGGTTTTCCTCACCTCTAGAGAATAGATGGAAACCAAAATGAAAGGAAGGAACCCAAAACCACTGGAAACACGTGGGAGTTCACTGAGCAGCATCCAGACAGTTCTGAACACAAGCTGTACAACAGTGGCTTTCTGCCACACTGCAGTTTGTGCCAAGAACACCCCAAAAAGTATTTTTTGATGCTCTAGATTGCTGCCAGCAGCTCTCCCTTCACAATCAAGATCTTTGAGTGGCTAAAACCTGGGAACAGAAATCAGTTATTTTATTTCATGAAGGTTACTGTCAGGAAAGGCCAACAGCCAATTTTAAGGGAAATTTGTACCAATGTATTTCCTTTAACTGAATAAAAGAAATTAGGAATGGGTGCATTATCTTAAAATGCTCTATTTTAGGTTACTGATCAATTTGAAGATGAGAGGAGTATTTTGTGATCAAGGGCATAGTTGGCAAGTGGTTAATACCTGGACTTGGCCTGTGTCCCTTGTCTAAAATAGACTTTGTAAAAGGATTTCTCTTTTTTTAATAGTTGCATGACTTTCAGAAGGAGAAATTAAATTTAGAAGAGGCTTCAAATGTGTACCTTACTTAAGCAGATCTGATAAAGTAGACATAAGATAAGACATAGATTTGATAGAAAACAGACAATTGATAAAAAAGAGGGTACAGCATTAACCTTTCGATATCAACAGCTCACTCTTTACATTTGCTGAAAGAATTGCACCCAGAGGAATGAGATCATACATTTTACTCTTGCCTTTGTCTCTTATAAACTGGACTGGACTTACTGTGAATCATTAAAGAGTTGATGAAGCAGAATTGGCATCATTACATAGTCTGATAAGATGGCCAATATCTGGGAAAGGCTGCAGATATCATTTATTTTGAAAAACAAATTTTGTTTCTCCAGAACAAAGGTTGGATAGCAACAATTAAAAATAACCTTGTTGAGTGCTTCAAATAAAGCAAGGATAATAGAGTTTGCTAAAGGAGGCAGGCAAAGCTGTATGTAAAGGTCAGCTGATAAGAGCAAGAAGAATTTAAACTACAATGGAATAAATAGGTTCAAGAAGTGTAACACAGACAGAAAATGTGTATGTTGATGATTGGTGCCACCAAAGTTGCCCCTGGGTACATGAAGGAGAGAATTTATTAAAAGAAAATAAATGTGAAAATTTACCAGCTTGAAATCTTCAGGGAGTCAGCAGAAATGTTATTCTTCCAGCTAAGCAGCAGCCTAGAGCACTCAGTTCCACATTCATTAAATACATGCAATTTTTGCAGTTTCTTATGGAAAAAAAAGCACTTTAACTTTTTCTTCTTCAGATGGCCCAGGGTTTGAAAGCAATATAGTCCCTGGGAAGCATTTACTGGCCAAGCGGCATGAGCACAACAGAGGAACTGTAGACAGAGATGAACAGATCTGGTAGGTAGCTGCAAGAATAGCCAAGGCCTGTGGCTTCCCTGGTGGATTTGGGAAGTATTCATGACTTCCTTGAGAGCTGCCTGGAACATCCAGTATCAAGGCAGGAGTTCCTGCAGTTTGTGAAATAAGGCACTGTTGTTCTTTAAGGATAGAAAAGACCCTTTTATATTCACACTGGGAGGCTCAAGTAAAATAATCAGGGAAAAATGCCTGAGCATCTTTACTTACCACACTCGCCAGGTATTGAAAACAATCAGCTGAAGTCATGAAGGTGAGAAGGATATCAGAGATACCTGTTGATAATCACTTGTACTGCTGGAGGTTTGAGCACAGCCCCTCAGCCCATGCAGCCACTGCCTGTGTCAGTCCAGAGGGATTCCTGCCAGTCAGTGAGTCAATGTTTGAGCTCCTGATTCAATTACAGAAAGGATGTTAGCATGGGAATCTTTCCTCTCTTTGTTTGGTCTTTTGCACAGGAAATACAAAATTTATCACAAGATTCAAGTCTGCAAGAGCAAGATACTTGAGTATCTTCTGCAGTATATCAGTGTAGTAGTCAACAATTAAAATATATAGCTAAAGGGCTCTGTATTTGATTTTAGTTTTTTGCTTTTAAAACACCTCAATTCGAAGCAAATTCTTACTACAACCAGAAATGCAACAAATCTTCCTTTTATATTGCAGCTGGGAGTAGGTTAACAGCAAGTCTTTGAACACCTTCATTCTCAAAATCCTGGAGGAACCTAAATCTCACTCTTCTTTTTTTTTTTTTTTCCATTTCCAAATGATCTATCATGGTTAGCAAAGCATGTATAAAAACATGGGGTGGGAAAATAATTTGAAGCTGCTCCTTTTTCCAAAATAAAACTGCATTGAAAAAATAATTTTTAAGTTCTCAAGCCCTGCCAGGCACTCAGGAGCGGGTGTCAAGGTAATAATAAAAGGACAAAAAGGACAATGTCTTTTTTTGGGGAAATACTGATAAGGCAGCAGCAAAAGGATTAGCCAGGCTGGCTGCAGTCATGGACAGTGAAATGTGACACAATAAAAACTCAGTTATTGAGTTAAGGAAAGCCCTTTGGACACAAAAGACTGAAATGAAGAAAAGCTGTGGGTTTCTTTGTTCTTGAATAGGACTTTTTTCCTTTTTTTTTTTTTTTTTGTGCCAAAGCATGAAATATTGCAGTGATAACAGAGACTGGATAATAAGAATAAAAACCCAACCAAGGAAAATTCTCTGAGGGTTTTTTTAGGATGCACTGAAAGAGTAATTTTTTTCTAAACATCACCTGCAACAAAGCAACCCAACAGGTGTGAGTAGGGTGGGACACATTTGCCTGTGTTTGCATTTCTCAGTACAGCTTTCAATTAGAGAGTGATAAAATCACAGGGAAAGACTGGAAAATACCTCTGAAAATGTGGAGTCCAGCTGATAACCCAGTCCCAACCAGGGTTATAATTGCCAGGCCCACCAGTAACCCATGTCCCTGGGCACCACATCTGCACAGTTTTTGAACACTCCAATGACAATGACACCACTGTCCTGGGCAGCCTGTCCCACTGCCTGGCCACAGTTTTGGTGAAGAGATTCACCCTAATATCCAAACTCAGCCTCCTCTGGCATAACTTGAGGCTGTTTCCTCTTGTCCTAGCACTTATTACCTGGGAAAAGGAACTGACCCCCACTTCCTTCAGTCAGGACCTCTGTCCATTGCCCTGCTGAACAAACCATCTGGGCTTGTAGAATAAAATAATAATTTCTTACTATTCTTCAACTTTGGGGAGAGCAGGTCAGGATGTTCAGAGAAGTTGTGCAATGTTTTAAGCCATTTTCCTGCTTTGGTTTTGATGCCTCTGGTTTTAGCTTTTATATTTTTCAGATTCTGTGCTGCTTTAGTGTGTCGGTCTGGGCTTCATATTAGGGGATAGTAAGCTCTCTTCACAGAGCAGGTAGACAAAACCATTCCTTCTCTAGCTGGGGACCAAGGACAACAGATCCAGATCTCAGGCCCAAGAGCATAAGCAACATGGACTGAAGAGGGAAAAGCAAGAAGCATGGGACTTCATGGGCTAAAGCTGTAATTGGACAATTAGCTCCAATATGCTAATGGGCAAAAACTCATAAAAGCATGAGACCCTGTGACCGGTCGGGCATTTTGTGACCATTTTGGGTTATGCTGTCCAAGGTGGATCAATTGAGAGCTTTTAATAAATACCTGCTTTAGCTCTGTTTAGTCTCTGTCCTAGGTCAGCCTTCACAAGGCATCAGTTTTAGCACTGCTGAAATCAGCCATGAACAGACCTTGTCCTGGGCCTGAAGGCTGAGGACCCTTCTCCCCCAAAGCTGAAAGCCTCCAGCCAGTCCTGCTTGCTCCATAGGTAATATGGCTCTGCCCATTCTGTGCCATCAAATTACCATCCTATATGAAGGACATCCAGAGCACAGACCTTCCCACACATTCTGGGAACCAGGCACTTTTCCAGGCACGTGTGAGTCAGCCCTGCAGAAACCCCGGTGCTGTTTTTATGCAGAACAGGCACCCGTGGCTGGCTCAGTGCTCCAGCAGCCTTGCAGTGACAGCCCTGTTATTTCCCACCCATTTGCTGTGCATCATTATCACTCTTTAGCTTTCTGACAGGCAGCTCGTTCCTGCTCTCCCTTCTGTGTGCCTTTGATGGGTTAGACATGTAAATAATGCTTTTTTGGGGCTGTGTTCAGGGAGTGCTCACAGTTTGGTTTGTCTGCTGCTGCAGCAGTGGGAGCTGCAAACTAAGAAAAATGGAGGCACCAGCTTTGCTGACAGCAGCACGCACATGGATGCTGTTGCCTGGATCCTTTTTAGGGGAAAAAAGCAATTGGAAATATCTTCTATGGTGTTTTCAGCCAGCAGAGGGGCCGGGCAGCTTTTCCCCTTGCTAGCAATGTGAGAAATCCCCATTGTAATATCTAGTGCTTATTTTCCATGATAGCTTCCTGCTATCCCACATTTGTTGGTATAATCAAGCACATCTTTACTGCAATATATCTTTCACATGTGCAACCCACCCTTAAGAGAGCCATTTTGGCTAAGTTCAAACTGTTGCACTTATTCAGTCATGTGCAGATATTTTTCTCCATCCCTATTTCTCCTTCCACCTTTGAGCAAAGCCAGACAGACCAGTCCATTTCCCAAAAAGCAGCTAAAAACACCCAAATCCACAATTACAGACCCCCATGGCCAACTGGCACAAGTCACACCAACAAGAACTAGGGGGAAAAATTAAAGTTCAAATGCCCAAAACAAATTAAGGCATGGCTAAGTTGAATCATTTCAAGGGCAGATCTAAAATGCACATAACCAGCACAAATATTTTGATGATCTCAGTTAAGAGACTCCACCTCTCCCTCTTCAGGGCCACAAACAAAGTTAGGTCACTGCAAAAACATTTTGGACTGAAGTACTCCAGCAGGAGAATGCACCCTTCCTTAGGGTTTTAACTGTTAAAGCCTTATAAAGCAAAAACACTTATAAACAAAACTGGGATGAATTCAGCATGTGTAGTAGGATTTTTTTTAAATATTCTCTTTTAAGGCTAACTATGAGAGCTTAATGTTGCCCTCAGGGTTATATGAAGGTTTTTAAGCCTGACACTGAGACTGAGACACAGTTAATGCACAGCTGAGGACAGATTTTTTTGCCTCCTGCACAATGAATCCTGAGATTCATTGGAAACTGAAAGCAGCCGTGGAAGAGGGGGAAAAGTGTCTGGTGGTGCACAGTGGCACTGTCTGCCCAGAGCCCTGGTCCAAGGGCCCATGCCATGGCTGATGGACACACAAGAATTTGAGGGTGGGGGAGAGCTATAATTACATTTCTGCGACAGTAATTACATGTATTTCACACAGTTCAGCTGACGTCATGTGGCACAATAGGTGCTGTGAAGAATACTCATTTATTAAGTAATTTATTGCATAATAATTAACAGCTAATCACTTGTGAATTAAGATGCTCTGGGAACAGACCCAATTCACAGTCTGTGCTGCCTCCTTCCAAGAAATATGACTATTTAGAGAGTGCTCCTCACTCCCCAAAAGCCTCCATCTCTGCAGAGCCCCTGCTTGCATGCACAGACATCTGCAGGTGATCACTGTGTGTGTGGCAGCAGCTCCAGCAGTGAACTCAAACTCTAAAGTGATATCCACAGGGCAGGCAGGGAGCTGCAGCTGTCTCCTCTGGGATGGAGAACAGGCTTTTAGACGAGGCTAGAAGAAAAGTGACAGCTCTAGGCCTCATTTCTCTGCTCTGCCTCACTAATTTGAACCTGTTGCAGATATATCTCCACTTAATCACAGTCATTCACTTGAGGGAGTATCACTCAGCCAGTCAACAAAATACTGCTACAGTTTTCTGCACTTGAGCTGATAGGGCAAAACCCACCTTCTCCCTGGTTTGTGGTTATATTACAGCTTAATGCCATTCAAACCATTCAGCATGAAGCCACACTCCCACATCTTCACTCTAGTGTCCTCCTACATGCACCACTTTCACACAAGGACATCAGAGCCTCTGGAGGTCTCCCTCAGCACGACAATGACCTCAGCAATGCCCCAGCCTCTACCAAGTAGCAGAGAGTGGTGGGCAGCAAAGACACAGGAGTGGTGTCCCAGTGAGCTGTGAGCACCCACATCCCTTTCCCAGCTCTCTGCTTGTTGTAGGAAAGAAAACCCAATTTATGTCCAGCATTTCCCTTCACAGTGATTCTCACCACACATTATTTGTTGCTTTCACTTCTCATGTTAAGGTACCAGCCACAGCCACTACAGGTTGAATGAGATGTCTCCCATTTTTCTTGGCTTTTCTGATGAAGTAGGTGCCAATAGAATGAGGAGTCTCCCACGAGGAACTGCCTCTATGTCTTTTGCCCTAGCTTGATGGTTCATGTCCAAGTGCTATGGCGCCAGATGAGGTTTGCCCTGCCTGCCTCAAAATCCAGGGGAAAACCAGTCAGATGAACTTGAAGGATTTCGGGAGAATGTGTTCCACCAGGTTTAGTAAATGTCTGCTCAAAAAAAAAAATTCAGCTGATGTACAAATACTGTTCTTCATCTGCAGTTCCTAGGGTATGTCCCAATCTCTAAGTAAATCCTGGACTCTCTCAAACCTCTGCACAATGCTCAGTCACAGAGCAATAATGCATGAGAGAACAGTTCCTACCGAAAAGAAAAAAATCATTTGTGGTGGCCCATAAATCACCAGAGTGTGTCATTTCATATGGCCAAGGGCTGTGAGCAAGCAGAGCGCTGCACAGCGAGGTGACAAATTCATTTTGCATGTCAGAAACAGCAGAGCTTCCAGTCAATCTCTGAGCAAATTCAGATTTGCAGATCCAGCAGATTTGTCTTGTTTTATTGTCTATGAATTCAATCCACAGCAGATGTAAGAGAAGAGCAGATGCCAGTACCCTGACCTGCAGCAGAGGGAAGGAAGTTTGGGACAGAGTGCCTGCTCAGCAAGTTCACTGGTGCCAGGAAGCTGGGAGCAGTGGCTGATACCCCAGAGGGCTCTGAGCCCTTCAGAGGGACCTGGACAGCCTGGAGAGATGGGCAGGGAAGAACCTCCTGGAATTCCACAGGGGCCAGTGCAGGGTCCTGCAGCTGGGCAGGAACAGCCCCAGGCACCAGCACAGGCTGGGGTGCCCTGCTGGGCAGCAGCTCTGCACAGAAGGACCTGGGGGTGCTGCTGGACAAGGAGCTGTCCATGGGCCAGCCCTGCCCTGGGGACAAGAAGGCCAAGGGGACCCTGGGCTGCATCAGGAACTGCATTGGCAGCAGGGCAGGGAGGTGATCCTGCCCCTCTGCTCAGCCCTGGGGAGGCCAGTCTGGAGTGCTGGGTCCAGTTCTGGCATCCTCAGGACAAGAGAGACCTGGAGCTCCTGGAGAGGATCCAGCAGAGGGGGACAGAGATGATGAAGGGACTGGAGCACCTCAGTTCTGAGGAGAGGCTGGGGGAGCTGGGGCTGCTCAGCCTGGAGAAGAGACACTGGGAGGAACCTCATCCATGTCTGTCAGTGCCTGCAGGGAGGGGCCAGAGCATGGACCAGGCTATGTCCAGAGGCAGTGGGACAATGGGGCAGGAACTGAGGCTCAGGAAGTTCCACCTGAACATGAGGAAGAGCTTCCCTGTGCAGTGCCCGAGCACTGGGACAGATTGCCCAGAGGCTGTGGAGTCTCCCTCGCTGGGGATAGCCAAGAACCACCTGGACACCATCTTGTGCCCTGTGCTCTGGGATGGCCCTGCTTGAGCAGGGAGGTTGGAGCAGATGACCCACAGTGGGCCCTTCCAGCCTGACCCATCCTGGGATTCTGGGATGTCAACCCCTCTCAATTCAGCTGGGAGCAGGAAAGGAGGGATGGGCTGTTCTTAAAGCCAGCCTAGAGTTCATGAGGCAAAACAGTTTCTTTAGACATACTGGAAAATAAAAAGCATCACTATTTGAGACTGAAATGGTGGATTTTTGTAACAGGAAAACCCCCTGCTAACTACTGCTCACAATGGGCTTGGTCCCTGGCTCTATCCTGCTGTTTCACACACAGATCACACACATACCTTAGGTGCTCCCAGTAAAAGCCTGACATTTCTCCCAGGCACAGCCATGAGGGGCAGGTGCTGTCACTTCACACCAGATAAGAGGCATGCAGCATGCCATCTCCTCCTGCATGCACCCAGAGCCCAGGTGGACCTGCTGCTGCCGTGGGTTTGGCTGCAGAAAGCCCTGCCCATGCACATCCCTCCAGGCTTTCCTCTGTGCCCTGTGCATGAGCATCAGCAGGACATTCTGTCTGGATGAAAGCTGCAGGGAAAGGCGATCCAATGGGAGGATCATCCATGGGTCATCCTCATGCTTGGGTTACAGAGCGGACTACAGCTGTATTAAAGGAGCTGGCTTCCAACAGGGGAGCACAGTGTGAGGCTCACCTTGCTCCTGGAAAAGCTGGGAAGAAAGCAGAAGCATCCATTTGCTTAACAGTTGCTTGGCTTTGGGATCCAAACCTTACCCGACTGGGAGAGAGTAGAGTTAGCAACCTGAAGAGCCCCCAGGTCCCCTTTGTGGATCCGAGAAGGGAAAAGGGGAGATGGTGAATGACCAAATCCAAGGCCAAGGTAATGACAGTATTATTTTAGCCCCTGCTGCTTGTCTTTGATCTCAGTGAGGAAACAAGCACACTCTGTGCAAACACATTAATAGTTTCCTTCTCTTTACAATGGAAAATTACACCCACTTACCTGCCTCCTAGGGGGATGTTTGCATTTAATTCTCTGCTATTTACAAAATACTTTGAAAACCATGCATAGAAAATGGTTGGTAAGAGGTGATTGCTCCACATATGTCAAAGGAAGCAATGATCAGGGTGTCTTCAGGAGATCCATTTTTCTCTGTTTCACTCCCCAAAACTGGATGGCCCCAGTGCTGAAGTGAGCTGCTGTTGGGGAGTGTGTGCAGGGAGGCACCAGCTCTGCCTCACCTGTCTCTGCAGGCAGGAGCCCCATCAGTGGCAGCTGATTGGGATGAGCCTGTCATGGGAGAGCAGCCCAGCCACGCCTCGCCAGAGGGACACAGAGGCTGTTTGTTCCTTTATCATCTCAGTGCAAACACCGTGCCCTCACCTGGTTCTGACAACACTGCCATTTACAGTGCCCCAATCTGTGCTGAAGCAATCCTTTGGCAAATCCATCCCCCTCCACACTGCAGATGCTGCTTCTTCAGCAATTCAACAGCTGAGATAAAGGAAGTGCCTCTTGCTTTTTTTTTTCTTTTTTTCTGTTTTTTTTTGGGGGGGGTGGTTTTTTGTTTTGTTTTTGGTTGGGATGTTTTGGTGGTTTGGTGGTTTCAGGGTTTGTTTTGTTGGTTTTTGGGATGTTTTTTGTTCGTTTGGTTTTTGTTTTGGTTTGATTTTTTGTTTGTTTGTTTTTTGTTTGGTTTTTTTGGTTGGGTTTTTTTTGTTTGTTTTTTTGGGGTTTTATTTTTGGGGTGTGGTGGGGGAGGAGTATGGAAGCAAATTATCCTAGGGAAACATGCCAGGACCCCTTCTGAGTCCTCCGCCAGCATCCTCACCTGCAGACAAACACAGCAGGGCCATTCCCAGCCCCTTCTAAGCTGACGGTGCAGAGCAAACCCTGAGCTGGGCATATCCTTGTGCAATCCCGCTGCCTTCAGCGCACACCTCCAGGGCACAAAGCTGCCCGACAGACGCCGGGACACCAGCCCCGAGCGGTGACCGAGCTGTCTGAGGCAGGGACCCGCAGCCCGGCCGTGCCCAGCCCTGGGAGCAGCTCCGGGCGGCCCTTCCCGGGCGGCCCCTCCTTCCCTTCCTTCCTTCCCGGGCTTTCGGAGGCTGAGAGCTCCCTCCAGTGGGGCACCTGCCACGCTCCATGCCCGCTTCTTCCCGGGGAAAGGGGGGATGCCCATTGAAACCCCCTTAAAAAAGGCAAACAGAGGAGTTTACCAGGCTCCAGCTGCTGGACATGCTGGGAAGGCAGCTGTGCTTTACAGCCGGCCAGGACGAGGTGGTGAGGGTGCAGCCAGCATCCAAAAATGCTGCAAGCACCAAAACTGCTGTTCCCATCACTCAGTGAGTGGGGGCTCACCTGCCATAACCTGAGCAGGATTCTCACCAAATTTTTAAGTCAAGTTCTGGAGGTGTTTCTCAGCCAGGCTGGAAGAAATACCCCACAGATCCTCAGGTCTTGCCAGGGCTTCCCACAGAGCTCTGCCTTGGGAGCAGGAGAAAGCAGGCAGCACTGAGCAGGATGCAGAATAATTTTTAATTTCAGATTAAGGACCAAAACATCTTACTTCCTTTTTTCTTTAAAAGAAAATAAAGTTTTTAATTTTCCTGTGCAGATCTCAAGTAGAGTAAATCAGCAGATGTACAGCAGCGTGAAGCAAATATTTTGTTCCCCAAGTTGCGCAAGCATTAAAAAAAAAATTAAATTACAACATGAGGAACACTGTTGTGGGATATTCATGGTCCATAAAACACAGCAGAAGGGTTGGCACAGCCAGGGGTTGTGGCAGAAACCCGGGGAAATGCAGGAGTGCCTGCCCAGCTCACCGAGGCCCGGGCCCCCCTCAGAGTGGGGGAGGCTGCTCTGGGAATTGCTGTCCCGCCTGGTCGGGGGGGGCACGGACATTCCAGAGCCACTCGGGGGACCTGGCCCGCAGCTTCAGCTGGAAGGGGTCGAGCTGCAGGCACTGCCCCAGGCTGTGCAGCTCCATGGCTGGCTCCTCCACAGCCCTCACCGCTGCCTCCTCGGGCCTTGGGCTCCTCCTGGGGGCCTGTCCCCACAGGGCCGTGACACTGAGGCCACCAAAGGCCACCAGCAGCACCAGGCCGGCCACCAGGGCTGCCCCCACCAGCATATCAGCGTGGTGGAGGAAGGTGCTGATCCCTGCAAGAGAAAAGCCATGGGCTCATCCCAGTGCCTACTGTGCTCACAAAGTGCCCCACATCTCCTCTGGGAAGTTCAGCATGGTCCCTGCCACCCTCCAGGAACCCTCACACCTGCCTCCAGGCCAGAGCACATCTCCCAAACCTCCATCCCAGGGAAACACTTAGACCAAGAGCCCAGAGCAGCACAAGGATGGTGCTACCCCAGAAGAACCCTGACAGAGCAAAGCCATTGCCAAAGCCATGTGCAGCTACATGGAGATTAAAACGTCTGCTGCTGTTCCCATCCAGGCCTGGAGGGACCCTCCCCATGGCCCAGCAGATAAAGATGGATTCATAAAATTACCTGTGTCAGAATATAACAATAACCAGCTGATCTGTACAGGCTTAGACTACTCAAGTTGTTAATTAACTTGGAGTTGGTAGGATGGATGAGAAATTACATTTGGCTATGAGCTCAAGTTAAGGTTTAAACCACTGCAGTGAAGTTGAAGTAGTTTTGGTAAAGCAGCTGCAGTGTTTGGAGCACATATTACAGAATATTGCTGTTTTCCAGCCTGTGAGGCTCCATTACTCTGCAATTGGATTGGATTAGCCACCTCTGATTATAGTCAAGCACCACATGCCATCTGCTGAGCCTTGTGTCAAAGCTGGGGTAAAGACCAGGAACATCACTGCCCTTCTCACCAAGATCTACACAGGGTGACAGGAGACCAAAGGGCACCCCCAGGAGCCACCAGGTTTGCTGATCACATCAGTTACAGCAGAGGTAGCTCAGAAATCACCCCTAACCACACTTTGCTTATAACTTAAGGGCTCACATGTGCCAGGTTGCAGCCCCGATGCAGAGAAAGCAGCAGGCTGGGCGAAGGGAGCCTAAAGCTCATGAAGAGGTTCTATTCCCAGCCCTTGCAAAGGCATTCCACACGTGGCAGGGACACCTAGAGCCACCACTCACAGCACACACCAGCAGAGGGGCAGGACCCCCGGCTAGGAGAGAGCCCCTTGCCCTGGTGTGCTCACTCACTCCAGCGGCTCTCCCCACTCAGGCCAGGACTGCAGCATCCCGGGGAGGGAGCAGAGCCGCAGTTCCATCCCCTACCTGCTCGGGGAGCGCGGATGCAGAGCGTGCCGGCCTTGGTGGGAGAATGGTCTTCGTAGCCCTTCTTGCAGCGGCACAGGTAGGTGCCCACGCCATTGAAGCACTCTGCCTCCTCCCCACAGAGGCCGAGCCCAGCCTGGCACTCGTTCACATCTATCATGGGGAATAGACGCCCCAAGTCAAGTCAGGCTTGGCATTAAAGGGTTTATCCCAGAAAAAAAAATAAAAATAAACTGAAGCACCCACCTTCAACAAAGAGTGAAACAAGCTGCAGCTTCTCCACACCCAGCGAGGTGCCAAGCAGCTCCTGCAGGTGGGAGCGCAGGAGCAGAGACACATTCCTGTCATCTGGCTCCAGGTGCAGCCAGAAGGTGAGCAGCAGGTTGGCATCACTAGTCCTGTGGAGAGGAGAGAGCCCAGGGTGAGGCAGGAGGAAAAAAACATCACTGCAGGCCCAGCTCTGACAGCCCACTTAGACCTTCCACCCTTGGCATGGATCGTGGTGCTGCAGGCTCTTGCAAAGATGATCTGTGCCAAGAGGCAGCTTTGCACTTGGACCATGGGAAAAAGGAAAGCCCAGGAGTGGCTCCTCATTGGGAGCTAGGCTGAAATGACCAGATATTTGTGTAAAGTGAATTGTAGTAGCAATCTGCAGTCCCAGATCAGCCTCTGCTGACAGCTCCCAGCTTCTCCAGCAGGCACTGTGGCAGTGAGATTATCCTCATTTTCCTCCAAAGTTTAAATCCATTTTATACCTATATAGACCCTAGATAATACTAAGCACCAATTTTCACGATGTTTCCTCTAGAAAACAATTTTTTTTTTCTACTTTCAGGACAAGTTACAGATCAAGGAAGAAGAACAAACACATGTCTCTTCCTGGGGAAGGAGAGGGAGAAGCCAAGACACTGCTAATCCAAGAAATATTACAGGTTATAGCAGTTCCCTGCCAAGCCAGCAGCACAGCATTAACCCTACCTTTTGACATCCTGTAACTTTATTTCACTGACTTTATTGGGAGAAAGCTTCAGGTTCTTCTGGATCTGCAAAGGAACAGAGTGACCAGTGCTGATTTGATGTTCAACCAGGAGGAGCATGACAGCAAACAGCTTTTCTCACTCTAGCACCTCATCTTGCTCTCCCCCTTCACAAACCCCCTGGGATGCAGAGGATGTCCCATAGCCCACTGCTCTGAGCCCTTTCTTTAGAAGAATACCAGTTGTTCCCATTTGCTTAGCTCCAGGTCATCTCCCCCAAACAAAAAAGCACAAAATGCTCTCTTCTACATGAAGATTTGGGACATCCCATCTGTTCTTCTCCACCTCCCTATGCCCACACTTACATGATCCTTCAGAGATTCAAGGAGATCCTTTTGGAACTCACTTCCACCTTGAGGAATCCAGTCCTTTGGTTTGATTTCAGCAGTGACTTCAAACAGCACATCTGCCAGAAGACACAAGGATCCTGGCATGTTCAAATGCACATAATACAAACAGGCTCCCTAAATGAGTTAGTCCTTAAACATCAACACCAGAGCAGCACCATGCTTGTGCAGGTCAGTGCCACAGGGTATTTCCAGGGGTTCTGCATCAGGTAGGACAAGTTGACTAACACGTGAACACAAATCTTAGTTAATGCTTGTTGATGAACACTAGAATTGATCTTTCAGTGAAAAACTGACACAAAGCTACATATCCAATACATATCCAATCACATTCACATGCCTTTAGCCCTTCTGTTTCCCAACGGGATTGTCATAGTTATTGATGCAGTCTAAAAGCCAGTTTCTCTTGGAATCCAGACTGGCACAGGTTTGCCACTTGGCTGTTTAAAACCCATTTGTTCATCAATATTTCCCCCCGTTCAGAGCTCAGGCTCCTTCTGTATTGACTCCTTTGTGCAAGCTGTTTCTGTGGCTTGCTGGGCCATACAAACCCTGCATTTATATTGTTTAGTTGCTCTCCCATAAGAGAGTTTTCCTTCTGTCCCTGGTCTGAGGAGCAGGATTTCTGCACATTTCTGATCCTGGTAGTCATGGGACATCCATTGGAATACACTGGAGGAATTGAGGTTCATTCACCCTCATTCATCTCAGAAAAACCTTATTTAAATAGCCAACAAGTATTGCTTGGACTCAAACAAGCCAGCATATATGCCAAGGTTGGCACCTGAACTCAGGTTTCTCCAGGGGAGACACAAAGTGGCCAAAGCACAACTGTGGGATTGCAGTGCCATCTTAAAAAATAGCATCTTCAGAGTGGTTACTACTCAGAAACAACCCCCACTGCTTTCTAAATGTGATGAGCAGGTGATGTCCAGCACTGCCTCAGGCAGCTCCCTGGGCTTAGGACAGTGTTTTAAGGCACCTAACTCTGCATGGCTCACCTCCAGGATGATGCCGGGATTGCAGTCCTGTATCATTCTCCACAGATGACATCAGATCTGCCAAAGCAAGGGAAAGCATCAGGCTGCTATCACTGATGTACCAGTAAGGGGGAGGAAAAGTATGTTAGGCCTGTGTCACTTTGCAAAAAGAGTGCCATGTGCCAGCTCCTGCCTCTGTTCTCCATACTGAAATTAAATGACAGGCTCTGAAGACAATCTCTTCTCCTCTACAGTGGAAAGTGCTCTTTAGAAGGAAATCACCCCAATAAATCTCATTTCCATTTCTGGAAGCAGACAAACTCTTATCCCTGTAAAACCACCAGAGCTGCCCTACAACAGAGGGGGCAAGAACAGTTTGGAGGTGAGGCAATACCATTTGAAAACATCTTCTGTTTTCAGGCAGAAATTAAAACATATCAGTAGCTAAATATTGCCTGTGTAAGTGATCTACCATCAGCTCCTAAACTTTCTTAAGAGACAGAGGATTTTTCTAACCTTTCTCCAGCTTCTGGAGCTCAAACTCAGTGATCATGCCTGGAGCACTGTGACAGGCTATAGAGGAATCAGTGCAAGACAGGGCTGTTTAAAACCAAGATGAGCACCCCCAGTCTGCTTTGGGGGTGAAGTCACAGCTGGGAGGATGGCTCCTCCATGGGAAACTCAAAACACTTGGATTAGTAACCAGCCTGTCCCTATGATGAGTAGCATAATCCCATAGATGCCCATGTTAGAACTGAAAATCCTGTGTCTTCTCAAGTCCCTTCCTCCCTGGATACAGGAGTCAAGAGTGGTACCACATGGCCCAGCTGAAGGTAACAGCCATGTCTACAAATAAAACCCCTTAAGAGAGTGCTGCATCACTAGAGGTGGATATTGCACATTGTCAGGCATCAGTTCAGCTGGTAATAACCAAAAAATCCCCTTACCAAAGAGCTCTTCAGTCCGTCCTCCCTGAGACTCCACATCAGCAGCAGTCACACCAGGAGAGGGGTAGAGAGGTGGTTTTGTGCTGGTGCTCAGTGGTGGCTCTGCCAGCTCTGGTGTCTGTGTGTGATGTGCAGCAGCTGGCACTTCTGAGGGGCTGCCACTGGCCTGACCCAGGGTAGGTGATGTGTCAGAGACACCTAGACTGCTGCTGGGCATCTCTGAGCAAGGGGAAGCAGCTGGGTGACATGGGACCACAGTGACCAGAGCTGTCCCAGGGGACAGCTCCAAGGCAGGTGGCTCAGCTTTGCCCCCAGTGTCCTGCCCAGCTGGAGCTGGCTCCACCAACATGTCATCTTCAGTTTCTCTGCCCTTGCTGCCTCTGTCCTCAAGGTTCCTTTCTAGCCTGGTTTCATCCTGACCATGCTCACTCTGGTTAGCACCAGACTGGCCATCTTCCATGAGATCAGGAGAATGTTGGCCCACCTCTTCTGGGCTCAAAATGTCAGGCTGGATCCTGCCACCAGCAGGTGCAGCTGGTGGGCCTGGAGGAGCTGTCAGCTTCGACAACAAACCTTTGGTCTCCACTGTCCTCCAGTTCTCATTTTTAGAGGTCTCCTGGGCAGGCTCCTGGGGGGCTGCTATGGTATCACTTGAAGAGCCCACAGTTTCAGAGTCCCTGAATACATAATACTGTCCTCTAAAATACCTGTATTCATGGCTTCTGGAGCCACTCCCTGACAGAAACAACACCTGCACCTCAGTGGCTTGTGCAGCAAAGACCAGAGTGCCTTGGTTATGGCAGGCAAACACCACTTTGGTTTCCACGCTTGACGGGACCCCCTGGAAGATGATCCTGTCCTGGTTGTGGCCACAGCCATGGCTCCCCTGGAACCCTCGGACATAGATGACAATGTGCTTCTGGGGGCCTGCCCAGATGGTCCAGTTGCACCAGATGTTGGCTTTAATGTCCATGTGCAGCGGGAGGTGGAACAGGCCAGACCCATCCCGGAAGATGAGGTGACAGCTCCTGATGGGAAAGTACTCAGTTACCCAGGGAGGGCCCAGCTCTGACACATCTGGAACACAGAAAAGAAACATTCTATCAAAGGTTATTATATTCACAAATTATATCACATAGTACATTTTAAATTATACATCAGACTTTTGGGAGCACTGCAAACTTCCATGGGAGAGGCAGGATTTTTGCATTTCCTGCTGCAAGATTTCTGTAGTTTGAGCCCCTGGAGCCACATATCCACACTTCAGCTGGAGCTAAGCCTCTGTGAGAGGCTGCACGAAGCAGAGCCAGTGCCAGACAGCTCCAAGATGGAGCCAGCACTGGGCAGACCAGTGAGGAGTGCTCCCCTGAGAAGGAAGGAGTGGCTTAGGCAAGGTGTGATGAACTGACTGCAGGTCCCATTCCCCTGCCCTTCCAGAGGCACGGGAGGAGGTAGAGAAACCCGGAGTGAAGTTGAGCCTGGGAAGAAGGGAGGGGTGGGGGGAAGCTGGTTTTAAGATTTAGGTTGATTTCCCTTTATCCTACCCTAATTTGATTGGTAAAGAATGAAACCAATTTCCCCAAGTCTGTTTTGCCCACGATGGTAGACTGTCAGTGATCTCTCCTTGCCCTTATCTCACCTCACAAGCCTTTAATCACATTTTCTCTCCCCTGTCCTGCTGAGGAGCAGCTTTGGAGGGCACCTGGTGTCCAGCCAGGGTCACCCCAGCCCAGTTCTCCCCAGACAGCAGGTTAGAATTGCCAGGTGGAGACTGCAGGTGAAGGGCACAGCCTTGTCCTTGCCCCCACCAAGTATTTTCACTTCTAAAGATGACTTGTGCCAAAACACAAAGCTCCGGGACACCTACCAGCATGTTTCCCTTGCTGTCCTTCTGCCATCTGGGTGTTCCTGGGTATCCCAGAGGGCTCCCAAAGCTTTCTGTCTCTTGGCAGTGCTTCTCCCCACAGAGCTGCAGGCAGATCAGGGTGTGCAGGAGTGGTGCTGAAGGAGGCAGCTGTCCTCTGTCCTGCACCCACTTGCACAGCTTCTGTGGCTCCCTGCATTTCAGACCCCCTTGATCTGGAGACAGAAGCTGGTTTATCACTAGCAGCACTGTCCTGATGCTGCACAGGCACCTTGTGCACCTCTCTGGTGTCTGACAGGGAAGCTGGTGTCACCCCAGAGCCTCTGCTGACATGGCCCTCAGGCTGAGCAAGCCTCACAGCAGGCCCTGGGACAGTGACAGGGACTGGGGAGGGACTCCTGGCCATCAGGCCCACAGAGGCTGTGGTTTCACTTCCCTGTCCCAGCACCAACTTTTGCTTTTGCTTCCCAGGGCCAAGGCATCTGGAGGACCCATCTGTGCCCAGTTCAGAGGCTAGTGATGGATGGCAAGGTGGTGAAGGGGAGACCATCTCCTGTCCTCCTGGGCTAACTGGGGAGATGTCCCTTTGCCTGAGACTGACAGGATCCCAATCCAGAGCAGCTGGTGGAGGGACCACCATGGACAGAGACTCCACTTGTGGAGGAAGAGGTGCTTCAGGAACTAAATCCAGAGAGCCAAAGCCTGCAGGGACAGGCACTGTGGAGGAGGTCACCAGCACAGGGATGGTTTCTGTCCCCAGGGCAGGCACAGGTGTGAGAGAATGCTCCAGCCCTGTTGCCCAAGCAGGTGCCAGCCCTGGTGCTGTGGGATGCAGTGCTGTTCTCCTCCTGACAGGTCCCCCAAAACTTCCCAGTGGGAAAATATCCATGAGCTTGGTATGCTGGAGGCCAGTTGCGCCTAGCTCAGGTTTAGGCATGGACAAATGCCCCAAACTGCTTTGGCTTCTCTTAGGAAGCCGCTGCAAGTGGTCCCTGGTGACCACATCAGAGGGGCTCCTCAGGCTGGGCATCAGGCCCTTGGTGAGGCCATCAGCTGGGACACTCAGCAGGGCAGGGCTTCCATCCTTCTCCAGGCTGGCTGTGCTGACCTGGCTGTCCCTGGTGGGCCCTGTGCCCTCCTGGCTTTGTCCTGTGCCAGGGGACAGAGGCTCAGAGTGTGCAGCCAGGGCCAGGTGACCCGTGCCTGTTGGTTTGATGGTAAGCTGCAGGTGGCCCAGACCTTTGGGCCTCAGGGTAGGGCTCAGGACAGGCTGGCTGCTCTCCAGACTCACATCTGCTGGCTGCCAGAAAGGTTCTGCTCCCTGGAAGGCACCAAGCAAAGGAGTTTCCAAAAGCACACTGTGCACAGGAGCAGAACTCACAGCACTGCTCTCACTCACAGAGGAATTCTGTCCCCAGATGTCCTGGGCTGCAGTGGGGATTATTCCCTCAGGTGTTCCTATGCCTGGAGCCTCCAGCAGCTCAGATCCCAGCCCAGAAGGAGCTTTTGTTTTTGGAGCCTGTGTCCTTGCACTTTCACATGGGAGAAGTTCTGTAGGCCTTCCCACAGCCGTGGTGTCCAGAGTGATCCCTCTTCCCTGCATCTGCTCACTGCTTAGCACAGTGCTGCTGCCACGTGTGGCTGCAAAGCCCAGTGCACCCCTAAGGTTTTCAACCCAGCCAGACTGAAGACCACCACCTTTCTTTGGCAGTTTTGAAGCAGAAGTTTCAGAAATTGCATCATCTTTGGAGGAAGAGGCACCTTGCTGGTCTTGGAAGATGTAGTACTTCCCTTTAAATCCTGCATCTCTCTGCTTTGGCAAGTACCTCTTCAGCAGCACAACATGGACAGCCTGGGCAAAGGTGGCAAAGACATGCATCTCCTTTTTCCAGCAGGCATAAACAACACTGTTTTCCACCAGGGAGGAGACTCCTTCAAACAGAATTTTATCCTCATTTTTGTTGCAAGCATCCTTAGCGATAAATCCCTGGATATAAATTATGATGTGCTTCCTGGAGCCTGCCCAGATTGTCCAGTTGCACCAAAAGCTTACAGGGAAATCAGCATGGAATGCTGGAGGAGAAAACTCCCCATGTTTGTCCTTCAGCACTCTGTGGCAGCTTCTTATAGGCATATAGGCCAATAACCAAGGAGATGCCAGCTCTGGAAGACAAGAAGCAGCAACCAAGTTTTCCCCCATTTCCACTCTCAAAGAAATAATTCCCATCTTTATTTCCAGAATTATCTTCAGGATCCCTCTCCTCCCCATTTTGGTACCTCCTGCTGCCATTTGCCAACCAACACAGAAACCCATGAGTGGGAAAATGTGGGAGAAAGCCCTTGGAAAGCTGGAGAAGCCCTGGCCAGCACCACCTCCTGCTCTATGGAGAGCCAGGCTGTGCCCCCACAGCCCCAGAGCAGGGCACACCCATGCTTTGAGCCCCCCCATGGCCATGCAGGAGCACAGAGGTCCCAGGACAGCCACACAGGGGGTGCCACTCGTGCCAGGGAGGCAGCTTCTCCTCTGCAGGGTCAGGCTGTTTAGGGACCAGGGCTAAAGGCTCAGGGAGCTGCCCCAGCTGGGAGAGTTAGGAAAGCAAAGAGAGCTCTGCTACATTTGGGTTCAGCCTGTGGGCTGGGTTTGTTGTTTATACACCTGCAGAGCTGAGAGACAAAGCTCTCCTGAAGGCGTTTTCAATCTCTTTGGTTTAAAGAGCTCAGCCAAGCCAGAAGCCATTAGAGGCCCAATATTAATATCTCCCCAGAGCACTCAAAGTGGAAAGCAGCTTTCCTTAGGCAGGGAAAAGCAGTGTTTTCCAAAACCATGTTCTCAAAGCCAGAAGAGTGGCAAGTTCAGGACAGATCTACCCTACAGGAGCACGCTTAAAGTTTGGGTTGGACTTTCGCCACTTGTTTTAATTGTTGCAGAGCTTTGCTCCTGCCTGCAGGACCTGCTCTGTGGCAGGGACTTGGCAGCCACAGGACAGTGGCACAGGTTATCTCCCACACCAGCACTGATTTCTCCCTACCCCAGCACTCAGTACTGATCAACCACATCCCACTCCCTCTCCACACCACCCTGCAGCCAGATTGTCGCTCCTGATTTTCCACACTACTTATTGGTGGCTTAAAGTAGCCAACAAGTTCTGAGGGAACAGAAAAAAAAAAAAAAGAAAAAACCAAACCAAAACAAAAAACCAAAATATACAAACAAAAGCCCCCAAAACAACAACAAACCAAAAACAAACAAACAAAAACTACCAAGCAAACAAACAAACAAAAAACAAAACCCAGACAAACAAAACAAAAGAAACACAAACAAGCAAACAAAAAACCAGAGGCTGATCTGAGAACTAATTCTTACCTGGTTTAACCTTCCAGTGCTCCTGAGAGGATCCCCTTGCCTATAAAAAAAAAAAAAAAGTCCAATTGCAGACCCAAATACCAATTCCCAATGTTTATAACACTGCTTGGAGAAATGCCAACACCAGCCTAGTATGAAGGGACAACCAAACCCAGCCTGGTGGGTTGGGGCTTTGCCTACACCTGGACTGAGTCCCAGGGTCACATCATTTATTCTATGTGATTATAAACCCTCTCCCCTCCCTCTCCCCTCTCCCCTCTCCAGAAGCACTGCCTGATTTGTGCTGTTGGACCACAACCAACACAAAAACCAGCCCCAAAACACAGCAAGCAAAGCCAGTCAGGCTTTAATCTCTCAGGGCCATGCAGAAGAGAGAAGGATTTGCAAGCAGGCAGGACACCAGAGCCAAGAGGGGAGTTTCCCACAGGGAAGCAAGGCCCCACTGCCCCTCACTCACCCCTGCAGCAGCAGCATCACAGCAGGGCCCCAGCATCACCCCAGGACCCTGCCCAGCAGGGGCTGGCCCCAGCACCCAAGGCATCAAGAGCAGGGCCAGAATAAACAGGGAGGGCAAAGGCTTCATGGCAAGGGTTTACCAGGAGCACAACATTAAATAAGACAAACAAAAACCCCAAACAAACAAACAAAAAACAAAACAAAAACCAAAACAAAACAAAAAAACACCAAAAAACCCTCCCTGTCTCTCCCCAAAATAATCCCTCAGGCAGAGCAAATGTGTGGTCACCACCTTTCCCAGACCCTCTCCAAAACTCATCCCTGCAGCAAAAGGGTGAGCCTTACAGCCCACTCAGTCATATAGGGCCCTGCTTCACCAGTGCCAGCAATTAGCTAATAGCAATTAGCTGATCAATGAAATGAGGCCAGCTATAGCTTGTTAGGGACAGACTTGTCCTTTCAGCTTGCTGCCCAAGTGTTTTTTCTGTGCTGGGTATTTGGGTAAAAAACATCTTTCCATTTATGACACATAATATTCTAACTTGAAATTAAAGTGGTGCTGATACCCCAATGTGACACAGAAGCAGAGCCCAAGTTGCTTGTTGTCTTATAAAAGAAAAAATATTCAACTACTAGAGTGGGGAAAAAAAGAGTCCTAATGTAAAAGTGAGTGTTTTCATCACAACATTTTACCCAGCTTCTGCTGAAGGCTGTGATTTCCCCCAGTTCTGCACCATCCTGAGACAAGACTGAGTGAAGCAGGTGAAATTGCCTCCAAACACAAGCAGCTCCTCTCCTCATCTACATTTACTGAAGTGTGGAAAGCAAATAGCCCAGGTGATGATGTATAAATTATTAGATGCTTAAAATTCTTTCAGCTGTAAGAGTCTAGCTTGTCATTAGGAGCCACACAGATTAGGCAATTAGGCTGTTTGACATGCAGCTTTGACAATGTTGCTTTTAAAATGTCAATCGTCATTTAGGAAAATAAAAAATCTTTTTTTTTTTTTTTTTCATTCCAGCTCATCACAGCCTGACAGGATGATGGATGTTCAGGGACAAACACCCCCATGGGTTTTTTGGGGGTCAAATCAAGCAGTTCATCAGACTGTCCCAGCTGCCTGGGTTTTCAGTTGTATTGGAGCAAGCAACTGCATCCCAATTTTTAAGCTTTTCCATCCACCCCATTGCAGTCCCAATGGCCAAAAGGCCAGTGAGAGCCTGTAACTCTTGCAGAAGAACAAACCTTTCCCTCCACAGCCATCTGTCCATAACTACACATGTTCACAGTGACCCCCAAGCCCCTTCTGCTGTCCAGGTGTGGACAGACCTGCAAAACCCCTTTCCCACTTACCACAGAAAGAGAGAATCTTGGAAAATCACCTTGAGAGGATGGAGTCCAACCATTAACCAAACACTGCCTGGCCCAACACAGAGCCATGCCTCTGAGCACCACATCCACAGGACTGAAATCCCTCCAGGTATGGAGCCTTTGTCCTTATGGGGTGCTACAGCTTGCCAGATGTTGACTGGGAACACAGCACAGCTGGCACAAACAGGTTCAGAAGGTTCCTACAACACCTGGGTGATGATTTCCTGGTGCAGGTACTAAGAGAGCTGACTGAGATGCCCTCCTTGCTTTGCTGCTTGCTCACAGAGAGGGTCTCATGAGGGAAAGGGGCATTGGTGGCTGTCTTGGCCACAGCAATCGCAAAACCATCGAGTTTAAAAATCTCTGTTGACAATGAGGAAAAGTGCCAGCAAAACTTCAACCCTGGACATGACTTCAGGCTGCTCAGGGAAGCAGAGGGGAAGGTTCCCTGGGAAAATGTTTTTATTTTTTACAGGCACTGCTGTCCATCAGTGCTGGCCACTTTTTAAGCATCACCTTCTAAGGGCACAGGAACAGGGAATTCCCCAAATGTCAGAAGTCAAGCAGACAAGATAAAAAGCTGGCTTAGCTGAACACGGATCTTCTTCTGGAAGTATGACAAAAAAAGGAAGCAAGGTCAGGTGATATGGAAGGAATACACAGGTGCTGTTCACCACTGCAGGGAGAAAATTCGTGTGGCCAAAGCTCAGCTGGAGCTGAAGCTGCCCAGAGCTGTGGGAGACCATAAAACCAGGGTTTTTTAAAAAATGCATTAATAACAAAAGTCAGTGCAGTGATAGCATCAGCCTGTTACAGGGTGGGGATGGTCACCTCACAAACAGGGCCATAAAGCAAAGATGTTTAATGCTTTCTTTGTCTCTGTCTTCAATACCAATGATGGGGTAAGGGGCTCCCAGTGCCCCAAACTGAGCCCTGAGGACCATTCCAGTGCTCCAGCTGCACCCCCATGAGGCTGTGGGGCCTGCTGGGATTCATCTGAGAACACTCCAGGAGCTGGCTGATGTCATTGTGAGGCCTGTCTCCATGATTTTTGAATTGGCTTGGGAATCTGGAGAGGCCACAGCTAACCAGAAGCTGGCAAACAGTGTCCCAGTTTTCAAGAAGGATAAGAAGGATGACCCTAGAAACTTCAGGCCTGTGACATTCACTTCAGTGACTGGTAAATTATGGGGAGGATTATTCTGGGAGGTATTGAAAAGCACCTGAGGGACAAAGCACTCCTCAGTCGCAGCCAGCACAGCTTCATGACAGGAGAGTGCTGCTCAAACCTGATTTCCTTTTATGGCAGGGTAACCCACCCAGCTGATCAAGAGAAGCCAGTTATTGTTAATGCTTTTGGATTCCAGTAAAGCTTTTGATACTGTCTCTCATGGGATCCTTCTGGACAAAATGTTCATCCCCCAGCTGGATAAACACATCCTGGGATGGGTGAGCTCACAGCTGGGGCACAAAGGGTTACAGTGAATGGGGTGACATCAGACTGGGGACCTGTCACTACTGGGGTTCTGCAGGGCTCCATCCTTGGCCCTGTGCTCCTCAACATCTCCATAAATGACCTGGACACAGGACTGGAGGGACACTGAGCCAGTTCACAGACAATACACAAGGGAGAGGAGCTGTTGGCTCCCTCCAAGTCAGGGAGATGCTGCAGAGAGACCTCAGCAAATGAGAGGACTGGGCAGTCACCAACCATATGAAGTTTAACAAGGGCAAGTGGCAAATTCTGCACCTGGGATGGGGCAGCCCTGGATGTACAGACTGGGGAATGAGAGGGTGGAGAGCAGTGCCATGGAAAGGGACCTGGGGATCCTGGTCCATGGCAAGTTGAACATGAGCCAGCAGTGCCCTGGCAGCCAGGAGGGTGACCTGTGTCCTGGGGGACATCAGGGACAGCATCCCCAGCCAGGCAAGGGAGGGGATTGTCCTGCTCTGCTCTGCACTGGGGCAGGCAGTTACAGCTCCCTCAGGAGGGGCAGAGGAGGGGCAGGCACTGATCTCTTCTCTCTGTGACCAGTGACAGGACCTGAGGGAATGGCTCTGAAGCTGTGTCAGGGGAGGTTTAGGTTGGATATCAGGAAAAGATTCTTCACCCAGGTGGTGGTTGGGTGCTGGAACAGGCTCCCCAGCGCTGTGGTCACAGCACTGAGCTGATGGAGTTTAAGTGTTTGGACAACACTCAACAGGCACTTGGTGGAATTCTTGGGGCTGCTCTGTGCAGGGCCGGGAGATGGACTTTGATGATCCTTGTAAGTCCCTTCCAACTCAGGATATTCCATGGTGACTCACCTCTTTTGGGCCTGGCCATGCAGTTTTTTACCCAGCAAAGAGTACACCTGTCCCTAGCAGGAGCAGCCAGCTCCTTCAAGGGAATGCTCTGGAAAATGGTCTCAAAGTCTTTAATAAAGTTTAAGTAGACAGCATCCATGGGCCATAGACTCCTGTGTGTCCAAGTGGTGTAAATTCCATGTAGGTGAGGTTTGCCCTCCTGAACACTGAACAGTGTTGTGCTACCAGGATGTAAACCCTGGAAGGGAACCCTGCTGCAAAGCAGGGAGGTCCCTAAGGCATCTTCTGATTCATGAAGAGAAGAGAAGCATTCACTTAATTTAAGCTTAACAAGTGGTAGAGATGGTGAAATAAATTGTAAGGCCAAGTTTATTTTTTATGTGCTGATATGTAAGTATTTGAGTGATGAATCTTAATGTGGTTGGTTTGTTTGTTTGGTAGCAAATCTTGATTTTCAGCCAATCTCCATAAAAACATAAATTACCCATTAGGATGTCTGGCCCTTTTGACTAAATCTTCATGTTCAGCAGTTGCGGATCCTTACTTATTTTGGGGTCACCTGGCCTGAGAGCATCTCTTGGAGATCTCGTGGGCACGTCCACGCTGGCCTGGGCCGAGCTGCACAAATTCTGCACCATGGGACCAAAATCCCCAAATGGAATGTTACAGCCTTTCTACCAGCTCCTGCACCCCTGATTTCTCAGGAGGGGATTGAATCACCCCAGGATGAGCTGAGGTACCCAGCATGACCTTCAGGAGCCAAGCAGCTCCACAGCTGCTGAGGAGGGCACAGCTGCCTTGGGGGCTGCCAGTGTGGACAGTCAACAAAATTAAGCTGATTTCAGCAAGTGTTCAAGTTCCCCCCCCAGGCAGCATGATATACCAGGAGCTACTACTTACAACTGTTCTGCTATCATTTATAAGGCACCAAAGAGTGTCTGAGAGCTTAGGATAGATAAATTTACCATCTACCTCCCTCTAGTGATTGCATTGCTGAATAAAGAGAAAGTGAAAATCACACTGGGCTAACATTCATAATTCTCTCATGCATCAAAAGCAAGTGGGAAGACCTAAAGTAGGATGAGAAATTAAGATTTTGCTCATCACCTGACTAAATAGAAATAACTAGGGTCCAAAAAAAGGGTGACAGCTAAAAGCTGTTTGCAAAACAAACTTTTTTTTTCTCAAAGACAAGACTATTTTTTAGGAAAAATGGTAACATCACTGGTAGATTTTTTAAAATAGGTTTCAAAAGCTGTGTTCTTTAGAGCTTAGCAATGTGTCCAGTGAAATTCCAGGGACAGATGCAGGGTGCTCATCTCAACAGCTCCATCCCTCCGAGTCAGCTGGGAGGGCTCTGCTTGCTGGGGCTGCTCTATTATTTATATGTACACTATGTAGAACAAGATCCCTGTATTCAGTGACCAGAGATAAGCATCAGTTTAAGTCCCATTTCTTTGTGTTGCTCATTAAATTCCCATTTCTTTGTGTCACTCCTCAGCCAGATTGATTTTAGCTCTGTTGGGGCCAAAGGTGCAATTGCACTCTCAGATACAATTAAAGGTAAGGGATTTCTCAGGAGCTGATGTTGTCCTTAAATAGGGAGCTGGCTTTCCTTGATCACCAGCTGCTCTTCCTTGATTCAGCTGCAAATCCTCTGCTCTGTGCTCAGGGATGTTTTACATGAGTGATGCCATCATGCTCCACTTTATCATGGTGTTTCACCTGTGTTGATGGTGGACTGTAGTACTGTTAATATAACTGATATATAGCTTAAACTCTGCATTTTGTGGGATTTTTATAGACTAATAGCACAGACTGTACACCTGCAAGATCTGTAAAAATATTAGTAGTGATTTTCCCCTAGGCTTTCAAGGCACCTATTTCTTCTTTATCCCAACCCAGGCATCCTCAGGCACTATTATTTAACCTCAGTGAGAGAAGTTAGACCCACTGGTACATCCACAAACAAGAGCTGCTAGCCCTGACCTCCCACCTCACCTTGAAGGATGCTCCTGCTCCTCAGAGAAGCAAAACTGATTGCAGCAACACCCACAGTCAGCTCCTACTGCAGCTGGGAGAAATCTAGCCTAAAACCAGTATTGCTCAAACAAAATAAAATAAAACCCGCCAAGAAGTCCAAGTTCAACACCCAAGCTGTAATATCTTGTTTAGCCCATGAGGGCATCCTCAGATGTTGACAGGAATTCTTTTCCTGATGGGATTATCCTACAGAGTAGAGGGAGGTTCATCAGGAGCATCCTGCTGCCAGAGAGAGCATCTCCCTGACAACTTTCTATGCCACTTTGGCTCAATAGCAAGGCAGGAAAAACATCTCCTTCTTTTTCTTTTTTATCTTGCAGGGTGACTTTTATTGGTCCTTCAACACAAGGACTCAGAGCAGCCATTCCTGCCACCAAGAAAAGCTGCTTGCACCCAAAAAAGAAGATCAAACTCACTGAGATGAGTTTGGTGAAGCAGCTCATGATGAGAGGGACAGAATAGCTGTCACCCCGGCCAAGGATTTGGGCCCTCTGCTCTGGCCTGGCAGGGGTGGACATGGTCCTTCTGCCCCAGACCAGAGGGACAGTGGCAGGCAGGAGGGCTGATGGCCATCTCTTCAACACCAGGAGATTCCAAAGCCAGGGCTGGCTTGGGAGGACACACTCCAGAGGATATGGGAGGGCTGGCATTCAGTTGGGCACGGGCAGGCTCATACCATTCCTGGAACAGCTGCCACCTTCTGCAGCAGGAGGAAAATCCAGAACACACACCCTGCAGCAGGGATGCCCCAGCCACTGGCCCTCCCACCCAGCTGGGCCACTGCTGCTGCTGGGAGGAAAGCCAGGCTGCAGGCAGCTTTGTGTCCTGCAAAGCACTGCAAAACTGATTTATATTAAAAATAAAGAGCACACAATACCGAAGTGCTTGTGGTTTGTCTATTAATCTCTCAACAGTCAGCTGCAAAACTAACAAATCCTCTGAAATAGCAGCGGGGAACCGCGTCCCAGCTCATTCCTCCCTGCCCCCTTTTACAGCTAAAAACAATCAATAATGGCTCTCCGAAACAGGGAGATCAAAGCAACCTCACAGGCTGCGAGATCGTGACTCACATCTTCACTCACAGGCTGGCTGGGCACAAAAACCCCACGGGGCTGTGTTTGCCAGCACAGGTGGAAAATCACCTCCGGACCAGCAGGCACCCAGCCGGAGCTCCAGCATCCCTCCTTTTGCCGTGCCCCTGCAGCACTGCTCTGCTGGTAAGGACTGAAAACGAGAGTGATGCAGCCAGGGTGAGAGTGAGTGATGCAGCCAGGGTGAGAGTGATATAGCCAGGGTGAGAGGGATGCAGCCAGGGTGAGAGGGATGCATCCAGGGTGAGAGTGATATAGCCAGGGTGAGAGTGATATAGCCAGGGTGAGAGTGATATAGCCAGGGTGAGAGGGATGCAGCCAGGGTGAGAGTGGCATTATCCTCCCTGCTTTGTGCTAGCGAGGGCTGATTGAACCTCTCGGGAGCAGCGAGCCCCCGGGAGGCAGCGGGGTTGTTATTCTGCTGCTAATTGCTGTTTTCGGCTGCCATCGGCACCACCGGGGACTTGCTCAGGGTGGCCCGGGGCGGTGGTAATGCTGCCGGAGGAGTTTTCCATCCCAATCCCCGTCCGAAGGTGCCACCCTCCTGCCCAGGCAGCTCACCCTGCTCGGGTGGGTCCGTCCTCTCTCGGGCACATCTGCACGCAGCTGTTTCCCCTCGAAAAGCAGCGGCACCGAGGGAGAACCAAAACCAAAACAAAACCAAAAAGTCTAACCCATTCTAACTAGTCTAACCCATTCTAAGCCTAGTCCTCCTGTTAAGAAAATTAATTTACAAACACCAGAAGTTTATGTCCAAAAAGGAGACAGAGTCGTTGTCCTTTCTGGCTTTATTCAAATAAAGGGAGAGGCCATGGGGCATTCCCCTGGGATTTCTCGAAGTTTTGGAGGACGCAGCCTCCTTTTTATCCCAATTTCCCGGCCGCATTTCCCATCTCTCTTTCTCCACTAGCTGAGGTACTTGAGAGGTACAGACTAACCGATACTCCTGATACCAAAGATTTCCCACTAATGTATAACCCTCCCTTTTCATTTTTAATTCTTATGGAATTTAGGGTTTTTTCTTCCCCATTGTTTCTTTCATCTCTCAATGTCTAATTTCGTTTATCAGCAAACCTAAAGTTTATTTATAAAAGCAAATTTTTTTTTCCATTCATCAATCAATGGAATCCTTCCCATTGTTTCTTTTATCTTCCAGAGCTAGTTTTATCTACCAGCAGACCCACAGCTTGTTTGTAAAGACAAATCCGCTAGTCCTCTCACGACTGGTTATGAGTAGAAAAGTTGCACATTTTTTAAAAGGTTGCAGAGTTCACAGGTTCGGCCAGTTGCTGCCAGGGTGGAGTTCTGTTTGTTGTTGTAATCACCTGTTGTTAATAGCTTTTCGTTAACACCCTATTGTTGATGGTTGAGAAGTCCCCTTTTTTTCCGAGTAACACCCTGCTGCTTCCTGGAGGATGGCACCCAGGATGATGAAGAGGAGGGAACATCGGGGTTGGCATGCAAATGAAGAAGCGCCTCACCAAACCTAGCAAAAACCCCTGAAAACAATGAGCCAACACGGAATTGAGGATCGAAGTGATGTTTAGACGTGAGGAACAGAATCCAGTATCCGCTAAGACCCTTTTTACCCTCACCCTAACCTAAAGATATCAGCTGGACAGAGGACCTCGAATGCCAAAGCAAGAAAGGGATAAGTTTCTGAAGTAAGTCGGAAAACCCCAGCTCCGCCCACAGACCAGGGGGCAAAGCTGCGCTTCTCTCGCTCCTGCGAGTCTCTCCTCGGAGCGGCGGCGACGTGGGTGCAGAGCTGACGGTGCTCCCCACCCGAGCTGATTATTAATAAAGGCACTAAAAGGAAAAACATCTCCAGCCCTAATTGTTTCAAGGACCGTTTCCTTTGTGGCGACCACATTTCGGGAACCGGCATCAAAGCCCAAATTTCCCACCTGACTAGTTGCTCTCCTGGCTCCCTCGGCCCCGGGGGCGGGACAGGCCCAGCCCGGTGTCCCTGCGCTGGCACTGCCCGGGAAAAGCCCCGGAGCGCCTTGGGGACTTTCCCAGCCTGGCAAAAAAAATGGTTCTGCTGCGGCCTTCTGTCCCAAAGCAGCCTGGCCTGCGGTGCACAGGAAAGGGACGCGCCAGCACCGCCCCGCACTTTCGGGCTGACGGCGAGCCCAGGTGAGAGGAGCGCCCAGGTGTTTGTCACCGCTTTGTCACGGGTCTGTCACCGGGGCCATCCCCGCCCACCACTGCCGCTCTCCGCGGCAGCGCCGTGAGGGGGAGGCGGCCGCGACGCTTCTCTGCTCCTCTGCGTGCTGGTTCCTCATTTCCTCATTGCACAGCTGGGGGAGAGGCAGGGAGATCCTGTTTAAAAATAAATAAATTCTAAAAAGATCTGGGGGAGAAAAGAAAAAAAAAAAAAATTAGATAAAATAGCTGCCACAAAGGCTGTGGCCGGATTGATGGGATTTACTGCCTACCTGCTCAGGAATGGGGTGCCAAGGGGTGGCACGGATCCTGTCCTGTTGCTGTCACAGGCCCGGTGCAAGCTGCTCTTTCCCTGTTCCAGGCCAGCGTGGCTGGGTCTGCAAAGGGACTGACCCAGCACGGCTGGAGTGGGGCTGGAGCCGGCCTGGTGTCATGGCAAACGTGCCAAGAGGGCCCAGAGGAGGGATTTTCCCAAAGGCCTGGGTAGGTCTGCACAGCCCTGGTCAGAGGAGCTCCCTGGGGTAACACCCCCCTCCCCTCCCCTCAGCCAGAGCTGTCACACACGCTGTGGGGAGGTGGGTGTGGGATCCCATTGCTTGGATTTGCTTGGGATCCCAAACTTTGGTCAGGTGTGTGCCCCAAGCTGGGGCTGTGACTGGAGGCTGCTGGTGGTGAGCTCTGCCCGGGATGTTCATTGCTCCACAGGCAGGCACTGAGCCAAACCAGGGGCACTCAGACTTACCTTATCTGGGCTGATATCCCATCTTCTGGCCTCCCACAGTGAGGAGGTTCACCACAGGCTCCAGGAGGTGCTGTAGCCTTGAACTCCTTGCCTGGGAAAAGGTTTCGATTCCAACGTGCTGCTGCTGCCTTCACTGGGCACCACCAAACTGGAAGGTGCTGGAGGAAGGCATCAAGGATTGCTGGGGTGTGAAAAGGAAAAGAACCCAAAGGAACTGGTGCTTTCAGGATGATACTGCAGTCAGGAAGTGGTTTAAGAAACAGTGTTGAAGTTCAAAGTGAGAACATGGCACCAGTTTTTCCTCCAGTGCTGTTAAGTACACGTGGTTCTGGAGCATGACAATGCATTCCTGGTACAGAGCTACCACTTCCTGCTCTTGCTAAAGACTCTCACACAGAGCAGAAGTGAAGGCAAATGTTGAAAATCCAACAAACAAATCATGAAAATGAGGACAAATCCCAGTTCTGGAAGGCTGCAGGAAGTGCTGCTCTGTAAGCCCACGCCACGAAGCTGCTGGGGGACTACAGTAGCAAAAGCAATAAAAGAGATGGATTCTTCTTCCTGCTCTGTGCAGGGAGCAAATGGCTCCCAAATATTGTGCACAGCCTTTGAAATCAGCCAGACATGAGCAGTGGTGCCTCCAGCTTCAGACAAAAGCCAGGTATTTTAGTGGAAACCCCTTGGGGAATGGGTGCTCAGAAACATTCTCTTGTACTGGGGCTGTACAGCAAAGCCAGAGGCAAAGCCCTGCCTGATTCAAGGCAGAAATGAGCTCAGCCTGAAAGGTCTAAATCCCAGCTGCTCTGAGAGTGCCTGCAGGGAGGATGACTGGGCCCATGTTGGCAGCTGCCATCACCCTCAGCATCAGTTCTTGGAGAGACAATCAAAAACACATCCAGTTCCTCCAGCAGAGCGTTCCAGTGACTGTGCCACAAACGTGAACATCCCCAAACCACAGACTGAATGAGTTGTCAAAGGGGAATTTCCTCCCCCTGCAGCCTGAGCTCTCTTTTACTTCTGTTAATGACTCCACATGAAGGAATCCAGATGTGGAAAACAGCAGTCAGGCCAAAAAGCTGGCCCCTGTCCGTGTGTGACACTTCCCCTCTGTCCTGGCTGGCTGGGCTGGGAAGGAGCAAGAACCCAGCTGAGCAACAGATTGCATTGGCTGAACAGCTGCCAGCAGCCACAGCAACTCCCCAGCCAGAAAGGAAAATCCCACCTGGAGCAAGCCAGAATAATTGTTGGTTAAAAAAAAAAATAGACTGAGCAAACATTGCAGTTCTTCAGGGCTCTGAAAAACAACATAAATTTTTTAAAAAGGTAGTAAGAGGTGTGCTTGGAAAGGGGATTTGTAAAATGGGACCTTGGTCACCATAGGGAGTGCCACCTATGCTGAGCCAGGGAGGATCTTGTGCCATGGATAATTCTACAGGGCCCAGTTCACATTTATAGGGATTTTCAACAAATTGGTCTGCCTGCAGTGGAACAGGACCTTAATATCCCCTGGTGAGGCTGGTTGGTGGCTCTTAGCCACCAGCCCCCATAAAAAACCCTCCTGGTTGGGGCATTTGTGCTCAGCTGAGCTGATTTGTGCATGGCTTTGAGGTCTCCAGCCCTGGTTTGGATGGAAATGGTTCACCTGGTGCCACCCCTGCCCTGGCAGCCTGCTGGCCATGGAGCACAGGGGCTGAGACAGTAATTCTGTAAATGCAGAAGTAATTTGGCAGCTGGGCTTATGGCAAATGATCCTAATGAAAAGCAGCTGTCTCATGCCTGTAAATAGGATTGTCTATGCAGCACTTTGTCCTGATAGAGTAAAATCAGAATATAGGAATTTTTTATAGAAGAAGAGTTGCAGTCTCAAATCTAAGCTCTACTGACAGGCCAGCACCATTGCTTAGAGCAGGAGGGTTTAGGGGCAGTAAAAAAACCCTCAGCACAGAGAAGTCAGGGTACCTCAAACAGCTTTTAATACCCTCCCCTGCTTCCAGCCACTCTGTGAAACCCTCTAGCAAAAGACAGACCTTATATCACACAAACCTCTCCAATCCCAACCTTCCCTTGCTCTCCCAGGCTCGTTTCTCTGCCAGGCCCTTGTTGGCCTCCCCAGGCTCTTGTGCTGGTGGCTCATCCCCAGGTGGGTTTGTGCTGAGAAACCCAGCTCAGCCCTCCTCCCTGAGCAGGCACTGATCCAAGTGACAGCCTGTCTGTGACATGGAGTGGAAGCTGGGGGACAGCAGGATGGTGAAGGGTCTGGAGGAGAAGCTGTGTGAGGAGCAGCTGAGGTCTCTTGGTCTGATCAGGCTGGACAAGAGGAGACTGAGGGAAAACCCCAGTGAGCTTTCAGCCTCCTCACTGGGGCAGCACTCTCAAGGCCAGTGACAGTGACCCCAAAATCCACCAGAAAAGAAACTTTCCAACACAGTTTGAAGCATTAGAAAGCTGGCACCCTTTATCAGCACAGGACACACAGAAGGATGTCTCCTTCAGTCTGAGGTGTGTGGTGAGACTTTGCAGCAGGGTTGTTATTCCATCATAATCATACATAATCATTACAATGTGCCTCCTAGCTTATACATAAACATCACTTCTCCTAGAAGTAATTTGCATGCATCAGTCTCCTACTGGAAGGCCTTTTATGGTCCTGGAGGGTCATCTAGAAGGGTCTCTGGTGGTTGTACTCACTGAATCCTTCAATATTACAGGTGGCCTTTCCTTCAACTTTTTTTGGGCATGCAGTGTTGCTTCTTGTTACATAATTTGCCAAAAACCTACTACAGACCTCATTTTCAGTTTCTCCACACATACATTTCCAGCTACATTTATCATCCTGAGTGCATGCCTTTACATTCTTTCATCTTTTTTGCTAGTTAGCCTTTAGGCTCTGCCCAGCAACTTCAGGGGAGCTGAAAATTTCTATTCTCTATGTAATTTGTCAACAGGATTTGAGGAAATGGTATGAAGCTGAGTCAGAGGAGGTTTAGTTTGGTATCAGGAAAATCCAGTGCCTGCTGTGTGCAAAAAAGCCCACAGTTTTTCCTGTGCTTCTGGCTCACTCCTGTTGAAGAACCCCATTTGCTTTTCCAGGCTACTCTTGATTCTGTATCCTTCTCTCAGGCCTTTCCTCAGTCATTCCTTCCCAAATCCAGGGCTCACACCTCACACAGACTGAAGCTGCTATGTGTGGTCTCCTTCTGCACCTTCTGCAGTTCACCTCTGTCCTTTTGGGGAGAGCAAACCCAAACTGTGTGCACATTGAAAATATGGATGGGCTGTGGATTTACCTGTGTCAGCCCAGTAAGATGTGATACAGCTGCTAAGAGCACTTGGAGCTCTTCTAACTCTTTATCCTGCTTCTTGAATACCAAACTATTTTTCCTCCAAGTGCATGTTTATAAAGATTTTCAGATCTTAACATGAACAAAAATTCCCTGGAGCTGAGGCTGGCATCATGCCGAGCTATGTATCACTGTAAAAGACAAATTCCAGACCCTGGGATATTCAGAACAGACCAGAATAAAAGGAAAAGAAACTCGAGAGGAATTTAAAAATAAGTAGGTGGGAGGGATGTTTAATGTAATGTTAAAGCAGCACCAGTTTATTCAAGCAGATGTCAGGTGACTAAATGAAATGCTGGTTGTTTTCTTCTGCAATTTGTGCCCTTTCCTTTCACAGATCTCCCTTCTGGGGATAGAAACAATAACATCAGCTGTGGAGCACCATGTTTATCTGCTCACTGTCACAGAACTACACCCACACGGGTGATCTGGAGTCTGTTTGGCCCCCTAGAGATATGCAAGGTGTAAACATGCATCTGGAAATAAACTATCCACGGGTTTTTCAAAACCACTGTGCTTCACTTGAAATCACGGGCAAGATACAGACCAAGGGGGGAAAAGAGCCTCTAAAATATTTCTGTGAACCAGATACAGGCACGTGAAGGGCATCATTTACCACTTCAGCTGCTCCTCGTGAGGCTGGGCTTGGCACAATTCCTGCCCTGACCACTCCTGCTGGGCTGGATTGCCAGGGGAAGGGCACAGCTGCTGGGTCTGGAATCCCACTGCCCTGGAACACCTTCTCCCAGCCTGGTGAAACTGGGAGAGGCGGTGACTCTATCACCTGGGCTTCTCCTGTTTGCTGCACCGCTCTGGGACACTGCCCTGCACATTCACCTGTTAGGAAGGTGTGGAGTGACTCTCCTGGATGGTGCAGGAGCCTCCTCTCCAGACAGATGCCATCCACAGGATGGATGTCAGCAGGATGGAATACAAAGATGCTCTTCTCGAGCAGGCTTCCCACTCCACAAATGTGGCCTAAGGGTTTCCTGAGCAGAGCTGTGCTGAGAGTCTCCCTATCCTCATCTGACCCTGGCAATCTCCTGCAGAGATCTGAGTACTTCCACATCCTGTTTGGATGAGGGACAACAGAGTGTCACTGGGTTCAACCACAGCTTTCTCCATGGAGGGGCTGGACTGCAGCAACTCCCCTTGCTTCTCCAGGCAGGAGGCACAGAGAGTTACCCAACACAAACTAAAGAGGGAAATAGCTCCATCCAATGACCTTGTTCTTTGAAGTCACATGAAGCAAAGGGCTGATCATAGACACAGGGAATGAAGGACTCTTATTATTATTAAGTGCCATTAAAAATTCCAGTGCAAAACTCATCTGTGTAATTAGGTCAGTATCAATTACCCCGATAGAATGATTCGGGTATCTCCAGCATTAAACACCAGCTACATACAACAATCATCCTCAAGGAGGGAAAATCCAGAATGGACTAACTGGGAACAAGCAAAAATAAATCTAGGAAAGATGTCACACTCTTAACCACCCACACAGAGCAGGAGGTCCACGTTCTCTCCTAAAACACACTCAGAGTACAGAAAAAGCACAGGAAAGCAGGAAAGGACCCTCACATGTGCTGGAAGTGCCTGGAAGTGGAATAAGAGACCAGGCATCCTCTGAGATTCAGTGCATTGGGTCTGTGCCAGGTCCTCCTCCCAAGACACAGGCACATATTTTACTTCACTTTCCAGCAGGCAGCTGCAACTCCATCACACAGGATGGCTCAGGCAACACAGAGGAGAGCTGGTAACAAATTATGGCATAAGCAAATGCTTTCAGAGTAGCAAATTGAAGGATGTCAGTTCCAAACTTCGATCAAACGTGAATATTCTTGAAAAGTTTTGAGATGCTTCAATTAGAGGTCCAAAGACAATCCCTCCATAATGCCCCTACTGTGGCATTCACTTTCTGGCAGCTCTGAACCCAATTTTTTCCCATTTAATATTATTCCACTTATAGCTAAAATGGTTCTTGCTTTCCTGTGAGGAAGAAAGCACAAGAATTAAAAATTAGAAAGCTGGAGAAGAATAAATGGATAATCAGCATTGAATAAGAACTGCTGGCATGTATCACATGAAGACACACTTCATGGAGGAAACAAAAACCCTGCTCAATGCATATATAACCACTGACTACCTATAAACCTTCAGTTTTTCCTGTCACACCTTGTGACTAAAAGATCACCAGGGCATCAGGTTTAAGTTGTATCACTGATAGGTGTACCAGCAACACCCCCTGGGGATGGACCAAAAAGACACTGAAGATATTCCCAGTGTTCACTCAAATTGTATCCAGGGAGGAGGCAGCTGACTGACAATCTTCTCATTCTTGGAGCACTGGAAGCTGCATGTTCATACAGCACAGGGTTTGTTATAGAGCTCTTTGCCAGTGAAGGTAAAAAACCCCAAAAAAGACAAATTCCTGGCAGATGATTTTGCTGCTTGTCACCAACCACTGTGGTCTAGAAGCAGCTTCTAATGATTAAAGGCTCTCATGAACTACCAGAAGTGTTTTGTTCTTTCTCTGAGGGGCTGGAGGGTGGATGGAGCCCTGGGTAGGTCCAGCTCTTCCTTGAGCACACATTAGAACAATCCAGGTTGTATTTTTATAGAGAAGAGAAGATAACTCTAAGAACAAATTCCCAGACCAGCTCCAACAAGGAGCCTCTCTGAAAACTGAAGGGCACAAACAAAGCTCACCTCTCTTGAAAGTCATCCAGTTTCCAGGTATCACAAAGCATGGCTCATGTTTCAGCTTTCTTGATAGGGATACTCTCCATTATCTGCTGCTAAGCATCATCACTGCTGGCACTGTATCAAAATCATGCAGGACAGGCCTAAGGAAAACAATTCTCTTGGCCTCTCTGGCATTTATCTTCTCATAAACAAAGTGGTCAACAAGTAACAAGATGATGAAACTTTTAGGTCTCTTGGGCAGCAGCCAAAAGCTGCTACATCTAAAGCAGAAGTCTGTTTCCTAACATATTAGAAAGATTGAAAGGAAAGGAAAATGAGACAATTTCCTTTAGATTTTTATCTTTAAAAATTTTCTCCCACTTCCCACTGTGACTAAATAAGATATCCACCAAAGTGAGGGTTCATTTTTTTAGTTCATCTCAGCCTAGTATTTCTTACCCTGGCAAGATTTTGTAACATCTGTATTGGGGATTTCTTCCCACCCACTGCTCTCCTCCCTCATTTGTTTCTCAAAAAGAATTGTATATGTTTTAATATGGGATGATAAGAAATGCAAACTGTCATGCAAATTTTGGAAAAGAAAAGCACAAGGGGTCTCAGGGACATAAACATGCTTCTGCTTTCTTCAATATTGCTGAAGAATAATTCAAATCTCAGTAAAATTTTGCTTTAATAGGAGGCTCACATGTGAGCTTTCAGGTCTGATCTGCTAAAGACAGGTGAGAGCCTCCCCACTTGGCCAAGCAGTTCTATAGACTGAGCATAAATACACAACAATTTCCAGCTCTACCACAGTCTAATGTTACCGGATTCCAGGAAAGCAACAGCACAAAATATTAAGAACTGGAATGATCCTACAGGTAAGAAGACAGAGAAGAAGTGGCTTGAAGGATGATGTTTTCTGAAGTCACAACTTAAATTTATTGTGTAAATGAAAGGTCTGTGCTCTTAAATCTTGTGACTTCCTTTCAGCAGGGCTTTCAAATGCTGATCACACACAGGCATCCTGGCTGATCTGCCAGCACAGTGTGGATGTAATGTCCCCAGAAAAAGGGAAGATTTGGGCTGTCATGAGACATTGACTTTTCTGGAAGAGGGGGAGTATCAGTGATAGGAGTAGTGAGGAAAAAATCATGACACATTTAAGACAAGTGAGGAAAAACAAATGAATCATCTTTGCAGAATTCAGCCAAAATTTATCCAGAGGCATGGAAGAAGAGGGGAAAAGGACACAAAAATACAGCCACAGCAAAATCCTAAACTGCAGCTCTGGTCTTAAAAATCTAACAGAAGATGTCTGGGGATTATTTCTAATCCCTGTAGAAACTCTCTCCAAATCTGTCCAGAGCAGTTTTGTTTAAAGAAATTACAATGGCAGTGGCAGTAGAAAAGCCACCTCCAAAATCAGGAAATTCACAGCTTGTTTGGCAGCTCAGCATTTTTCCTCCATTTACTCCCCTGTTTGAAACAGTTTGAAATCAGGCTCTGATAGAAGCGATTTTGTAAATTTTTTATAACTTTCTCAGCAAACCTTGAGGTTTACTGGAGAGGCAAGCACAGTGTCCACCAAGAGGTGAGAGAGATGAGGGGACAGAGGGAACAAAAACATATGACAAGGCAGGAAAGATGGATCCATTTAGATGGAGAGCTTAGCAGGGAAGACTGGGAATGACACAGGTTGAACACACAGAGGTAAATCAAGGAGCTTAGAAATTAGGAGACTGATTGGAATTTTCTCCACAGAAATTTTGAAATTGTCAAATTTGTCTTGATGCACTTCTGACAGGAAACTTACTGCATTCATCTGAAGCACATAGCTTATGTCTGAGGTCTTTAGGCTTGAAGGCAACTTAAATAAATAAATAAATAAATATATAACTGCAATAACATGAAAATACAGTAAACTGAGCAAAAATTGAGGTCACTGGGATTTGTTCCATACCTACACAGACATTAACAGAGCCTGAAGTGATGACTGACACCCCAAGACCAACTTAAGCCTAGCTCACCTGGTTCAGTCAGGTGTTATTAGACAGGGTACAAATGTTTCATTGACAAATGGAAATGGACTCTTTATCTTTTGAAAAGGCTGGCCTGCAAAGCCCACAAGGTGCTGCTCAGCCACCCCTCAGCAGAACCCAGCCAGAGCTGTTTAAACACTACTTAGAGCAGGCTGAGCCAATACAAATATAAAATGTGATTAGCAATCAAATACCTGGTCTGAGCACAACAGCAGAAAAACTGACCTGCTCAGTATTTCATCACTCCTGACATTTTGAAAATTTGCCTCCAGAACTGCAGTTTACTTTAATTCTCACTCCCACTCCTGTTCTTACCTTCATCCAGCAAGGAGGGGGGCAACAGCTTTAAAAAGTTAGAGGAAGAGAAAGGAGACAATTTGAAGTGTTTGGTGCTGGGGCTGATTGACAGCCATTGCTCCATTCAGAACCACCTCCATGATTTCTGTCGATGAAAGGGATCCATTAAGCAGCTCTCCCTGCCCTATTTGCTTGCTAAGTTGGTTTCATGACTATTCTGAGAAGGAAATAGTTCAGTGCAGACATGAACTCATTTGGATTGGTGCCCTCAAGCAAACGCAACTCGAGTGGAAATCTTACACATATGAGGTGCAGCAAGGCAGAAGGGAAAGGAGGCCAAATTTCAGGGGGTGAATGCTGACTGTGGGCTAGATAAGAACAGCAGCACCAGATAAGAGCTGGATTGCTCACTGCTGCATCACAAAGCCCCACATGCAGCATTACCTGCATAAGGATCCTTGATGACTTGCATACCCAATGCAAACCTTCCAGTGAATTCTAATGAGCCTCTTTCTTGTACTTTCCAGCCAAAACCCTTTTTGAAGTTTGGCTTTCTGTGCTCCCAACATTGAAAAGAAGAAAAGGACTGCTAGGAATTCTCTTATCACCAGCCCTGTCAAGTGCTACATTTCACTCAGGCCTGCATAACAAAACTGGGTAGGGGAAGAAGGGATCCAAGTGTAAAATGCAGTCAGGCCAAGGAACCAGCTGGCAGAAAACAGGGACTCCATCCTCTGGAAGATAAACATTATAATTTGTGCATTAATTATAGCTCATTTACCTTCCTTATCCTGTATTTTCTCCTCCCAACTGGATTTTGAAGCAAAGGCCTGAGCCTTTATACAAACAAGCTAATGGATTCTAATGGCTCACCCTGATGCAGCATTATTTAATCATAGCAGCACTTCATTTTCCCTACTGTATTCAGGGAAGAACAAAGAACAAAGTCTGCATCCACATTCAGCTGTCTCAACCAAACACATCTTATTTCAGTTTCCAAATTCCATTCTTTCTATTGTATTCAAATTTTCTCATGCCTTCATCTTAGTAGACTCCTTCCCTTTAAGAAAAAATACAACAGAAATTTAAGTATTTAACAGCATTTAAGAAAGATGTGTAGAATGCAGCAGTTACAGGTTGTTGCACATACTTTTTAAGGACTTTTCACCTTCTGTGTTCCAGCTGTCTCCAGATCCCATTCCCATCGTGTTTTTGGATGCATTCTGTTCCTTTATCTCTGTTATTTATTCCCCTTACTTTTCACTCCACACACTCCCAATTATTTGCCAAGACAACTCTTTCTCCGTGGGAGTGGACCAGGCATAGCCATCAGTGCTCCCCCACACTTGGAGTAAACAAAAGTGGTCTGTCAGATTTCTCCCCCAGCACCTTTTGCCTATTTGGCTCCCCAGCACCACTCAGCCTTGTCCTCTGCCCTTCCTCCTGTCCCTTCTGAGGGTGGGGAAATTGGGGAAATGCTTTCTCACAGCATTTCTCCTCCCCAGGTGCCACTCAGCCTGTTTTTCCTTATTATCAGGTCTGTCCCACGCAAGAGACCTGGTTTGTACCTCACAGATGCCAGGAAAGGTATAAATTAAATAATTAATGCTGGCACTCCACCAATCACACCCGTTTCACTTAACATCACATGTGCACTCCACCCTATCTTACTCACACGATTTAATTCCTGGGCTCTTTTCCTGTCCCTTTTTGCTGCAATCCTTCTGTTTGTGTTTGATCCTCCCACAGACCTCAGCAGTTTTAGTCAGTGCTCACTTGTCTCTGCCTCTCCCTTCCCCTCCACATATCCACTCTCCCCCAGCGCCCTCCTTTTCACCTCTGCCTCACCTTTTCTCTCTCCCCCTTCCTCCTTCCCCCACACCACGACTCTTAACACTAAATCTCTCCTTGCATCTCTCACCATCAGCATAACTTATTTTTTTTCACTTGGCCCAAATCTTGAGGAAAATCCCATGAATATTTAAAGAAATAGGGTAGGAAGTAACTCGTGTAAAACCTGCAGCTCTTTCAGAAAGGTGTCACTTCCCATGAGGAATGACAAAGCACAAGGGTCAAACCTCACAGCACAACACCAGAGCACAGCCTGTCTTTTATTCACGCTGGGGTCAACATGATCATTACAAAGAACAAAGAGGTGGAAGACCAGAACACCTCACCCCTCCCCAAATAAAGCACCCCATTTGTTCCAGATAAAGGAAGGAAAAAGAAAGCAGGTGAAAAAGTAAAAAAGAGCTGTTGCTGCCAAGTTGTTTCAATCAACAATTCAAGTGCCAGCCATTCAATCCACTCCTTGACTCCTTTCAATTGCACCAGCAATGGTATTGCACAGACAATTATTCCTGTACTTACTGTTTGTCCCAAGGCACTTAATGTCGCCCTTGCTTTCACCAGAGTTGTCCAGCACCTATTCCAGCACCTAATAAATATTGGTACAGCTGTGACATTTTCTTGATAGTCTGCTACACAAGCTTAGAGAAATCTGTCAAATGAAACCTTTTGTTTCTGAACTTCTGAAATGTAGAATGCAACTCCTCTACAAGTCAACATGAAGCATTACCAGAAATATTTAAATCACATTTTATTTTTCAAGTTCAAAAATAACAATTAGCTTTATTTACCACGTTACACATCTCAGATTTAAAATATCATGCTCTATTTAAATATCCAAGTGACAACACTATACAAATAAAATGTTACACAAAATATATTTAAGAAAATGTTTTGGTCTTCAATCTTAACAATAAATAGACAGGCACTTCTACATATACAAAGAAAGCGACCACTATTTAGAGTAATTCTTCTAAGCAAGATGTGGAAATAGAGAAGATCTGAGTTTCGAGGACACATGGAACTCTACATGAGGCTTCATGCAAACTTCAGCGTTTGGTTTGGAATTCGAAACTCTTGGGATGTGCACAATTCTGGATTCACCGGCGCTTTACAGGAGACCCAAACCATGCTCTCGAGAAGCAATGTGCAATTTCAGTCATTTCCAGCAAATCAAGCTACCTGATCACATTTAGTGCCCAAACAGAAAACAAGGATTGACCAGAGTAGCTTTCCACACAGATAACATGAGCAATAAGTCAGCTTCAGTATGTAGGCTTGAGGCAGGGGCAGCCCTACCTGCCCAGCCCTGAAAAAACCTCATCTTTTTCCTTACACATTGAGCTCTTAGGGGGCATTTCAAGCAGAATTTTGGGGTTTTTTGTAAAAAAAAAAAAATAAAAAGCTTCATCTAATAAAAGGGTAAATCCTTCAGACACTGTGTACACTTTGCACAAAGGATCATAAGTGAAGGAAAAAAAATACTGTTCCAGGGTGCAAAAGAACTGAAAACTGTAAATAAAATTTAAAAAAACCAAAATTTGAAGTCTTGTAACCGTAGCACATCTAAAAGTAAAACTACATTCCCCCAATTTGTGTATTTTCAATTTACAGTGGTTTCCACACACAAACACCACTCAAGGGAAAATTATTTTCCACCATCACAATTGATGAAAGATGCATTGTGGTAGGCAATCTCTGTTTCCAGTACAGCTAACCAGTCACTGACAGCTAGTTATAACCTCAAAGTCTTTTTTAAAATTAAGACCAATATTGAAACATAACGACCACCAGGACCACCAGTGGAAAAGTCAGGACCAAGTCTTCAAGCCATCCCTTCAAATTTTAGTATTACTCTCGATTTCAGAAGTACAGGAAAAAGTTTACAGCAAAAATTCAACTATTAAACAGAGCTTCAGTGATCCAAACTTGCAAAGTTTTTTGGACTTAAGACACTTATGCATATTACTTTAACAATTTAAATGTGGGTCTTGCAAGCGTGTCCAAATCTTAATCATTTCTTGAGGTTTTCTACTATGCACTAACATTAAGTTTGTGTAGGAACAGATGTTATTTCTGTATTTCTCTTCAATATCAAATGTTTTGAAGCCTTTGTGTTTTTCCGGAGCAAGCCCAAGCTTCTGAAGGCACATTCCAGTATAAACATCATCGATGGGGTAGAGGAGTACCTGGTCAGATGCATTATTCAGTCTCAGTGCCAGATCACCAGAGTACAGGAACCCACCGCCTCCTGCGTACGGCGGATACGAACCTTCATAAACGCTCTCTGGGATGTAGTACTTCAATTTTTTCTCTCTGTGAGGTCCAGCATCTTTGATCACGTCACCTATAAATAAGTCTTTGGCTTTTTCCTTTGATAAGCTCTTCAAGTAATCCAGGATCTGATTGGTATTCACAAAAACATCATCATCACCCTTAAAAATAAACTGGACATTTGCGCAGCTACTGCTGACCCACTTCAGAAACAGCACCTCTTTCAGAGTCAGGTTGAAGAAAGTGTCTCTGTAGTTCCAGAGGAGAATGTCATGGTGGGTGTCACTCTCAAATTTAATCATGTGTGAAAGGTCAGGAAAATGATCCTCTGGTGGGGTCTGCCCAAGTAAGAAGACCCTTCTGACTATCACATCCCCTGATTCTATTTCCTTGCCCCAGGATTCCCTAATTGCTTGTCTTCTATCAAAATGGGGTATAAGTGACTTAATAGCCAGCAGCAGGAAAGGTTTCTGTTCACACTTGTTTGGCTGATCCATTAGCAATGAGTAATTTCTACACCTCAAATAGAGGAGGAAGTCTTTGAATCTCTCTGGCAAGTTTGCAAAGTCACTAACCTCTGAGTGCACCAAGGGGTCAGGGTCACAGGAACTGAGGACACTCAGGTTAGAAACCAAGTTCTCTTCCACAGTCATATTGGAAAGCAAGGACAGAATAGGGTTGTACAGCAGCTCAAGCTTCTGTTGCTGTTTGTTCCAATAAGCTTTGTGAGGAGTGTATTTCCTCCAGAATTTGCTACGTGGTATAACAACACGGCCTTTCACATTCTTGTCTTGGCTGCCGCTCTTCGAGACTTCCACAATCACATAAATAAAAATGTTTACCATCATCAGAATTCCCAGCAGCTTTAATCTTCTGCGTCCAACACTCATTTCTCATATCTAGAAATAAATTCAAAAAAAGATTTTTAGCTTTCTTCACAGCAAGTTCTTGATCTCATTAAAAATGCAAACTACTTTCAAATGCAAGTTAGTAGCCTAAAAACCAAGGTTACCTACACCCTCGAAGAAGCAAAAGCTGATCTGTCTTTAATACACACACATATGGTTTGTGGTTTCATCACCAAGCTGGTACAAAGTGAAGTTTCCATTTGCAGCTTAGGAAAATTACACAGCTTTTCATGGTGAGTCTAAATTAGCCAGCAGTTTCTGCTTCTCATTTAGATCCCCTTTAAACACTTGACTGTATAATAATTAGAATCTGAGCCCTTAGCTTGGCAGACTGAGAAACTTTTTTTTTTTTCCTGCTAGTAAGGTGAGCTGAAGGGTATAGAATAAATTGCTATATGATAAGGTCAGTTATTTTTAAATTAGGTTTCAAGCTTTTATACTTGCACTCTCACACCTTCCAACTACCTAACGGGCAGAGCCAAGTTTTAAAGCACACAATCAGTTTTCTGACAATTTCACTTAGCTGTTCCTTGGAAGAAAGGCTGACAAAACTTGCCAGCTGCATTGCTGATATTCAGACAGAAGAGAACAAGAACTAGGAATTTTTTTCCCCTTCCAACTGGAAAAAAGGAATTCAAACAGTAAATGAAAGTAGAAGTGTAATTATTACTAGGAAGGAAAAAGCCCTGAAAAGAAATAAAAAAAGGAGAGGTCTCCCATATATGCAAGACTTGGAACAGTATGTGTACATCTTTGTCATACAAAAAGTTCCATGATCCATCTTCAGTTTTTACTGGGGGAGAAAATGGATCAATCCCGCTTTCTTCCACAGCTGGCAGAATGCAAGGCATCCAGTACAAGGAGCATGAAAACAGTCTGTTCCTCTAGAGCAGTGCCTACCAAACTGTTTACTAGCCCTGGGGTACATCAGTGTACAAGCTCCACAAATAATTCAGAATGAATAAGAAGGTTACAAAGACTGTGCTGA